>NC_084766.1:29755000-29950000 GCF_028858725.1 Colius striatus
TTCTTCATGTTGGAAAACCTGCTTCAAAACTGCTGTGTGCAAGTAGAAGTAAAATGGAGTCAGAGGGATATCTCAAGATGGATTTGAGGGTAGTCTGCTTTTCCCCAGGCAGCTATAATTTTGTAAAAAACTCTACAGGACATACAGATGCTGCTTACTCTGTGGGGTTAGCTAAGTGTGAAGAGATGTGCCATCCACAGTTGGTACCTCACCACCTCCCAAGCAGTCTGGTGTTTTGAGGAACTGCTGCAGCTTTGTCTTGCAATTCCAGGAGCACAGCCTGGGTGCTCCCTCCCTGGTTTTAGCTTTGGCTTTATCAGAATAAGAGATATTAGGTAGCAGTGATGGTATATCCGATGTAGATGTGGACTCTGCATGGCAGTGTCATGTTTCTCACTGTTTATTCATTTACGGGACATTCAGGAACATGGGAAGTGGAAACATTAACTGGATGCCTGTCCTGCCAGAGCAGTGTTAGAAAGGGGAGGTTTTGTGCATTTTAAAGGGCCTCAAGAGCTTCTGAGCTGTTAAAAAATGCACAGGAAGAAAGGGCTGTCCCTGCTTTCTCATGGCCAGAGAGTTGGATAATAACACCAAGCCTGCATTGCCAGCTTTATGGTGCATGCATCCTGCTGGCTGCCATGTTGTAACTGCTCTCCTGGACCAAACCCAAAGAAAACCTTTTCTTACTGCTTCTCTGTTGAGTTGCTTTCAGACCCGTGACCTTGTCCAGTCAGCACCGTCCCCAGTGAACATGATCACTGCTTCTGTGGATTTAATGAACTTTCCAGTTCTCTTCTGCACCTGGCTAAGTAACATCCCCTCATCCCTGAGCTGCAGACCCTGCTTGTGTGTATTCATTTGCTTGTACTCCTTTTACTGATACTGCTTGCAGGAGTTGCAGCCAAGCATGCCTACCGAAGCAGCAAAAAGGTATGCTGCTATGAGTAAAACCTGTGCATAGAAGTATGCTGCTATGGTAAACCCTGCGAGTTTACCACACAACTAGAAAACCTACTTGTAAGTAAAAATAACATTTATCCTTCTCTTCTTAGTAGAAACAGGTTTATGACTTTGTTGTGTCTGATTCAATCCATTTTTCTTCCTATCCCCCACTAACTTTGAGCCCTTTGACCAAATTCAGTCAAATTTAATAGAGGAGCAGAGGTCTCAAAAATTCCTGTAGGTTTCAGAAGGAAAATGAGCAGCCAAGAGAAGTCCCACTGGTGTCCCCACCAAGAGAAAGGCTGCAGCATGACATCCACCCAAATTGGACACTACCTGGGAGGGAGAGATTATAAATACCTCTCTCCCCAGGAAAAGCTCACATCCCATTTAGATACCAGAGAATCCAACCCTGAGGAAACAAGACCTCATTAGTGTCATTGCCTGAGGAACTACTTAATTAAAAGACAACAGAGTTCAGAGCATTGTTATGTAGGTCTTTGTTCCTTACACCTGGTCATTTCCATAGAAGTAGAATGTCATTGTTCTGATCTTGGTAGCGTTTTGCACCCACTGTAGACAAGTGTTCCTGACCAGCAAAGGAGATGCAGAGCAGGGAAGAATCAGACCTGTGTTCCTGAGGTAATTATAGCCTCACCTAACCGTCAGGCAAGGGTGTACACCTCTATTAGCCAGTGCTCCCACAAGGAGAACAAAGGCTGGTTGGAAGGTGGGAACCACCCAGGGAGCATCCCTGTGTACAACTACACCACTCTCAGGGCGGCAGACATGCCAGGGAGGTCATGACCACAAGCTCCCACATTGCCCAGGTTCCTGCTTGTTTTCCTGGTTTTAAATCCAACTTGACTTAGCAATACTGGTGAAGGCCATGAGGTGGGGAGACTAAAGCAAGGAATGGTACCACAACGGAGCAAATCAGCTCTCAGTTAAAATGCTAAAGGAGGTAGGGGGTAGCTTTCAAAGCTTGTCTCAGCAACTATCCTAATTCTGTTTTCAAAAGCCACTGTTGAGTGCTTTTGAAAATTTTATCCCAGATGCTTGGCTCAGAGACCTTAACCAAAGATATATTTTTTTCTCTATCTGCTCTACGAAAGCTAAATATAAACCAACGTTATTGAACAAAACCCTAACAAAGCCCCTGTTGCAGGTCTAGAAAAATCTTTACTTAGAAAATCAAGTTATTGGAGACCAAGAAATATCCTTCAGTTTTGGATGCCTCATTTTGCATCCACAATTTGGTGTAAGACAAAAAAAAACACCCATAGATTTCTGACAGCAAGTATTGTTTTGCTAATCTTTTTATCTTCTCCTGTTTGCCTTTTGTTCCGCTGCCCTCAGAAATTCAGGACCTGAGTGTCTCTGGATTGGTATCTAAACTTGCCTTTGAAAGCATAAATTAGTCTGTTTTACCCACACAGGTAGGTGCATTTATGTGTCTGCTGTTTGTCTGAAGAGCGTCTCAATGACTTTTCCGCTGATTGCCTGTGGCCCCACAGGCAAGTCATAAAGCTAGCCTGTGCCTCAGTTTACCCACTGCGACTTCATTAATGCCTCGTGAGGTTGTGTAATGTTTAATATATTGCATGCTCTGTAATCCTTGGATTAAATGTATTATGTAAGTGAAAAGCACCCATTTGATGTGTATGTAAATGCTGCAGTATTATAGGTAGGAGGGTCATTTGGGTGTAAGTGTAACACAAGCCTTGGCAAAAGGCAAAAGGGATTCCATTGTATTGACTTATTTTTAAAGAGCTTTTTATTTACTGAAATGCTCTGGACACCCAGAAAGAGAGACATTCCTCGCTAAGGAGCTCTGCTGTTTCATCTGTCTTGAAGTGCTTTGATAAACGGATTGAAACTTGTCGGCTTTTCCTGTAGTTTCTGAGACTCCCTCTGGAAACTCGAAATGTTATTATAGTAACTTCTTAGAGCGCTACTTAATGAATTGTAACAGATATCCCTGCGAGTCCCACAGACGCCGCAAGGACTGTTCTTCAGCTCCTTCCCTCAGCAGAAGCAAATCAGTGCCACGCAAACACAGGGCAGCAGAGCCTGAGTCCTCTTCCACTGACTGCAGTTGGTCTCTCACCAGGGAAGATACTTCTTACCTTCATAAGGCTTCAGCCCAAGCCTTGTGTCCTGGCTCTGTCATCACTGGGGCTTCAGTGACATCAGACATAGATGTTGTCCCTTGGATTAGATATAAACTTTACCTTTTAACAAGAAGCCTTAGGAAGGGTTTAAGACTGTCAGTTGATTTCTTCTGTTTCTAGGATGAGGTGCTTTGCATGCAGTGCTGGAGCTATCCTGAAGCTCAGATGTGTGGCTTGGGTGCCTATGGGCAGTTTGAACTTACACTGCCCACAGGTCTCACTTGACCTCAGAGCAGCCTTTTCTCAGGCAACAGTTGCATGATGTTACCAGACAGGCAGATGAGATGGATGGAGAGATAAACATAGCACCTCTTCTGAAGCATGGGAACAACCCAGCAGGGCTATTAGATCTGCCTGAGGAAATCTGCTGAGTGGGTGATCAGAGGTGCCCGGCAGGGACATGTATGTAGCTTGGAATTCAGAGGGTGGAAGGAAATCAACCATCTTGGTTTCACCTTGGGCCTCACCAATGGCCTATCCTGTTGTATGCCACAGTGGAGCAATGGGATGCCATGCTCTTGGTTAGTGTGGTGTTGGAGCAGAGCTACAAAGCGACTGGGCATGGGTCACCTCTCTAGAGTGAGACCTCAGAAGTATTTCCATTACCCTCAGCACATTGAGCCCATGTTTGGTTTTCTCAGCCTTTTATTTCACTTTTTATTAACATTTTTGCATATTAAAATTTGTGTAGGCAGCCAGAAGAGAGCAGCATCTACACAATACTCGACACAATGGAGAGGGTTAGGAATCAGTGGCTCAGTTCTCTGGGACCTGAACTGGGGGGAAGTGAAGGTGGTAAAGTGTCCTGCCTTTACACTTCATTTTAAAAGTACTTTTAATTTCTTCCTGTGTATCCTCACTAAAATACAATCTATGTCCAACACTTATTTGTGGTCTCAGCTGATAGTTTCAGAAAATTGAATAAAAGCAGGGTTACCTTGGTCTTTTTACTGAGCTATTCACACTTGCTGTTAAAGTTTCTTCCTTCTTCTCAACCAGCCCAATTAGTGCACATACCTGGGTACAGAGATGCCAAAACAAGAAATTCTTTTCAAAATAACCACCATAGATTTGGGATTTTTCTGATATTTCTGCTGCCCTCACATGAAACTCCTCCCTATATTGTCATTCGCCGTAGGAATGCTCTGGAAATCAAAGCTGCTTAAGTTGCCTCTTTTTATTCCTCCCAAAGTGAAATTTTCCATGTCCTCTTGTCCCTCATGAGATCCTGGAGGAAACTGTCTGCACACACACGTTGATACGTCTTTGGTGCACTCCACACGAGCCGGTGAAATGACACCAGAAATACGAATGTAGGACACACACACACAGAGAAAATGTTCCCATTTGAATTTCAGACTAAGCCACTCAAGACACTGTTGTACATGACTGTACACTGTATGCATTCCTCAAAAAAAGACGGATATTCTGTGAATTTTACTGCTTTGCAAAAAAAATACTTGACATGGGTTTTGTTGTTTTTAATATTGAGGTTTTTGTAAATCTCGGTAATTGTCGTGATTGCTGTGGGTAACAGAAATTAGAAGGGAGCCTGGGTTTTGGCTTTGAAGCTACCTACTTCTAAGAAAACATTTGTTAAAGTTTTCTTTTTCAGGTGCTTCTCAGTGCCTCAGCTAAACTTTCCCCAGATTATGCGTTAGCTATGATAGCTGTTCTATAGTTAGATTTTAATCAGCCTCGGTACACAGTAATGTTAAACACTGAAAGAGCTACTAATTAATCGCCTTTCTGTATGTAACAGAGAGATAAATATCCATCCCAGAGGAATTGTAATTTCATGGTTTCTAATGATGGTTAGATTACATTATCTGGATCACTTAGGCTGTGGGTGTCATAAAAAATGCTCAAAGTCATTTATATTCAGTTTATTATTTTTTTTAACTTTGTAAGCCTGAGAAAATAATGCGGTGTTAGCAAGTCTGTTTCATATTTTAGTTAAATATACCTTTGTTGCACTGACTGAATGGATTCAGATGACAGTGACAAACTCAGTTCTTTCTTATTTAACATGCACCCACTGCAATCAAATTACCAACATACAAATCTTCATCGCGCTTCTGCAGAAGAGTCTGTTGAGTCTCCTCAGCGTTGCTGAGCTCTGGGGAAGGGTTTTGGTTTTGGATGTCCGTTTGCAAAGAGCGTTTGCTGCTAATTCTTAGATGATCTGTAAAGTCTCAGTCATCTGTCTTGAACTAAGAATGAACTGGGCTTTTTGGTTGCATCTGGCCGTGGCTCAAATAAAATAATACAATCCGGCAGTAGTGTCAACTTCTCATTTTCCCCTCCTCACTTCTAACTGATTGGAGTCTGTGTGTGGACTTGTGTGCCTGCACATCCGCGTCCATGACACACGTCAATGTGGTAGCTACAAGAATTTAAAAGGAAAAAAAAAGAGATCCTGCTCCGTGTGTATATTGTAATAGCTAATAGTTGCATATTTTGAAGTTATACTCATTCATATTTAAAAGGCAGAGGCTTCTTTGAACTGCTGTGTTGGAGGGGGAAGTTAATTGTTTCTGAATGAGGATGATACTCCTTTTCCATATCAATTATGTGTACAGCTCCGAATTATCAATAATGCTCATTTCCAATCTCCACCGTTCGCAGTTCTGCAGCGGGCGAGTGTGCTTGCTCAAAGTTGCTCAGGCTCCAGGGCTGCAGCCCCTCGCGTCTGCCGGGAGCCAGAGGCGGGAGGGAACCCCTGAGGAGCAAGGTGAGATAAAGAAATGTGATATATTTCCAAGAGAGAGTTTGTCATCAGTTAGCTAAAATTGCTTCTGAAGTTTTGCTGCCAACTGCTTTACATGTCTGACTTGGTGACGGAGGAACTATACTATCTTAATAGAGAACTCCAGAACTTCAGAAGCGTTTCTCCTTGTTTGAATGCACAGCACAATGAATTTGTACCCACAGAGCATTCACCACTTACATTTCAAAACCTACAGCACACTAAACGTGAAACTTTTGTTCAAATTTCAAGGATTTTGATAGCCCAAGTGAATAGACACTGCCTATTGATTTTTCCCTTACAATGACTCTTGGATAACCTATTTTCTCATTTATTTTTAACGACAGCTCATGAGATTTTACAGCAATTCTGCCCAACCTCCTAATATCAAAATCCCTCCTTGACCCTGAAAATTGTAATTCTGCTATAGATCACAGCTGCTGAATATTACCTTTTACTAAGCTGGTTAAATAAAATATGTCCAAATCACTAGATCCCACAGGCCATGACTGCAATTCTAATTATACAGGGTCTGTATTTCTGCTCTACTGTACAGAAAAGCACAGCTCTCTCTGAGTCCACACCAAAGTGTGGGAATCCAGAATATTGGTTCTAGTTTTGAATTTTTTGTATTTTTTTTTTAAAGTTACACTGCTCTTCAATGATTTTCCTGTAAAACTTTTTACAAGGGAACCAAACCCTTTTTGATGTGTTCCATACACTAATACGCTGTGTAAGTCTGGAGGACAGGAGCATGTGGTGAGAATTTCCTTGTGGCTGGGGGATGGGTGTATTTGATGTGTACCCATTTCAAAATCAAAATCAAAAAAAAAAAAAAGGCAAAAAAAAAAAGTCATGCACCACTCTTAGGCTGCATATTCTTCACAATGGCTCGGGAAACCAATGTAAGGAAACTAATTCTGGCCATTAAACACATCCTTTCCCCTCCCACTGCTTATTCAAAGTGCGATCACATGCTCCCTGCTGCAAGTTACACCATTATAGAATTTAGATATGGAAGAAACCTATTAGATTAGCCGTTCCACCTACTGATGTGGGATTGTTCCCTGGAGAACCTTATTCATTAGTGGATCACAGCCTAACCTCGTGGGCACACTGTGCCAAGACCATCTTGGTTTTGTTCTGCTTTTTTACCCAGTCCTTGCCCTCCAGTGCTAAGAGAGCGGCTGAGGGGGTGATTTGGTGAGAAGCACAGTGGAGAAAATGGGGTTCTTTAGTTTTGTGGCCACTCTGGTGGTTTGGATGCTTGAGTGTGTACATATTTATGTGGATGATGGATTTGTGTACTTTTTTTAATTGGTATTCAAGTACAGAGGACTGGATGGGGTTGGGGGGTGGTCTTATTCAATGTAATTCACTGTAAGATCTTCTGGAGCCCAGTGGTCTCCTACAGCAAACTACCTTCATGGCTTGCCCCGATTCTACAGTGTCCTCATATCTAGTCTCCAATTTGCTTTCTCCTTTCACTCTTTTGTGAGCAGATGGAGCCAAACTTTTAATTGCTTGTCTGCCAGGGAAGGCAGTTTGGCATTTTGCTGCTTTTCCAGGTCAGAAAGTTTTTGTTTCAGTTATTCTGTGATCCAGTCCCATAAAACTCAGAGTTTTCCAGGGCAGCTGGGGGTGCTTGGCATACCTCTCAGTTGTGCATGGTACTTTCAAGTTGGGTTTCCTACTGCAAACCTTTCCTCTCAGAAGTTCACTTGTACCTCCTGTCCTGGTAACTTTTCTTATCATTTCCTCTTATCTGAAATCCCTGGGAGGACCTCAGCACCAGTCCCTTCTCTGGGGTCAGCCACTCACGGTTTAATAGGCTGATCCAAACCCAGACCTTCAGTCTGTTACTTCAGGCAAGCTGATTTGTTTCTACCACATGGGAGTTGCCAGTTCTTCCAACCTCTACCATTCTATGATCCTGTGATTCTGTGATGCTGGCCCTGCACCAGACTGTGGCTGTGCCTTCCCTTACTGGCCACCCACGCATGGACTTTTCAACATCTCCAAAGGTAAAACCAAAGACCAGAGAGGTCTTTCTGCAAACAGACTTCTGCTGACCCCAACATGGACCAACAGGTACAGAGAGCCATCACCACACAGGAGACCCTGCATCCTTTGGAGATGCACTCCCCCTTTGCCTGAGGACCAACTCCTCAGAGCGTCCCTTCAGCTGATGGAGACTGGGAAAAGTGTGAGAAAGGGATCCCACAGTTTCAAAGTTCTGGTTTCCACCCTCAGAATATAATAAATGGCTGCTGAGTTACTTGACATGGAGCTAAAGTCTGTAGGGTGAATTTTCAGAGCAACGCACAGGAAATTATATGCACAATTACTGTTGTTAACAGAGCCTGGGCATGTAACTCCCTGCACAGCAGGCTAGAAATCTTCCCCATGCATGTTTAATGGGATTTGGGTTGCTACATTCATAGGGCTGTGTCCCTTTTCTAATACCTAGTGTCCTGGATGAAACAAAGGAAGTACTGAATGTAAAAGAGATTTTATTTTGCTATTAAAATAATATTCTCTTGATCTGTAGTCTCCTTCTAATGCCAAAGAACTTCTTGCCTCACTCAGTGATCCCTTAACCTTTCTGTTCTGTGAGGGAAAAAAAAATATAAATCACAGCTTTATTTATTTATTTTTCTTCTCCTAAATGTGCTCCACATAATCTGCCCATCGATGTTCATACAAATGAGTGTGTACGTGTTCATACAGGCAGCACAGGGATTCTGGTTGATGGATGTTACTGAAGTAAGTGTAGGTCATAACACTGAAAATATTTACTGCATAAATGCTTCTGAGGAAATAATATATTTGCAGATCTTCATAGGAGAATGAAATGTGCCATTTCACTAATCAGGCGTGTGTTTAAAATGTCTCTCTGCTCAGGAGGTTATTAATGTGGTATTTAAACTTCAGTACATTGTACACTAGGAAGAGTCTGTAAATTTGGGATTGTTTTTTGCTTCCATGCTGTTTATTTAGTTTCATGTACTGTGATTGTTCTCCTTTCCCCTGAAGAAGGTTATCATCTCCTGCACCTAGATCAATTCAAATGGTCTTTAATTATCTTCAATAAACATTAAATTACTCCCCTAAACTAACAATTTTGCAGCTAAAAAGAGCTTATATTTACAGCTGTGCCGTCTTATTGACTGAAATTTTCTTCTACCCACATTATGCTTGACTCTAGCTTTCAGCAAGGTCTGAAGGCAGAAAGCAAGGTGCTGTAAACTGAGACTACAACACCAAAGCTAGCATACACACACACACATCAAATATATACATATAAAAAGTACATCAAATACATATACAAGTTTCTAAAAGGTTTCAATCATTCTAAAATTGCACATGATTGCTCTTCAGCTCCCCAAAACACTTTCATCTAAGAGCAGGAAAGAAGTGGAGCTTTCTCAAGTTTTAAAAGCATTGTTGGGGCATGTCTAATAGATTTGTCTAACTCTGTATGTCTTGCTATGTGCAGCACAGTTGATTGTATTCTCCCTAGCATAGATCTTGAAACTGTAAATAAATTTTTTGAAGTAAATAGTCACTTGATAATTGCTTAATGAAGTATCACACACCAGCAGGTTTGAATAAAAAAAAAAAGAGGAGTTCAAAAACTACAGTGTGGTGTCTCTTTTTACTGGAAATGGGCTTTTACTTTTAAAGTTCTGTTATATTTGGAGAGAAGTAATCCCACGGAAAATGATACCAGTACTAATAGGGAACATATTATCTTTCATGTGGGTATTTTTTTCATGTTTAAGGTTTCTTTGTTATTATCTCAGTAGCAAGACTCTCCACACAGTCTTAGGCAGAAAATCAAAATATGCCTTAAAGCAATAATCTTTTAATAAGTATCAAATGTCTTCCAATGAGATAAAAGAATTCTGTAGTATGCTTATACATACACACACACACACACATACACATGCACTTACTTAACCATTAATCTGATTTTATACCTTTTCTACTGTATTTTGGGGAATATCTTCTATTTTTTTTTTAAACAAGACTAAACCCTCCTCGTAAATTTTAGATAATTAAATTTCTAAATGATACTAAAAGTTTCCTTACAATTCGTCTCTCCACTTGTTGGAGCTCCTTGTTCAGAGGATTTTGGGAGATGAGAGCATCTCTTGTGACCACAGGTGTTTCCATTGGCTGAAACAGGAGCGTTGGTCCAGGCCTCTTTAAGACATCAACTTGGAGAATTAAATCTTTTTGCATGGCTGTTTCAGGAATGCAGGATGGAGTGTATTCACACAGCCAAATTTTGGGTGGGTAAAGCTGAGATCCTTTAGAGGAGGTGCAAGGAGCCTGCAAAACCCTGCTAATGGACACAGAGGGACACTGAGCTTCACCATCCAGGCCCAGACATGTCCCATGCAACTTCAGGTTCTTACCCAGGGAAAATAAGTTAGCAGGTTAGTGATCTGAGGTGCCTTCTGTATGCAGCAAGGGTACAAGGGCAAGATCCCTAAAATTAGATTAGGGGAAATACCCCACCTGTTTCAAGCCAAGCAGGACAGAGTCAAATGCAGCAGGGATGGCTAGCCTGCAGATGAAAGCGGAGGAAGGCTGGGCAGATACAGATGAGAAGAACAGGTTCAACCTCCTACACTAATCAGAGGAAAGAATATTGCACTCTTAACTCTCACCCAGCTTTAGACATCAGCCTGTTTGTTGAGAGAAGAATGGGGCCTTGAGGGAGAGAAGTGAGAAAAAGTTGGGGGTTTTGTAAAATGGTGCCTCTTGCACCTTGGCTTCATTAACAACAAGCTACAAGCTCCTGACATGCCACAGCTTAGGTTGTCAAAGTTGTTCTCTTTCCTAATGCTCCTTATGACAAATATCCCTAATTGCTTCTTACTTGCATACTTTTTCCATGCCTCCTGGCTAAGACATCCATCTGTAGCCTTTATGGTTTGTCCTTTCAATGCCTGGCCTCCGTTGTGTCTATCTATCTTTTTCTGCTGCTTACTAGCTGGAGCATCCCCTCCCTGTCTCCCCATCCCTCTGTGCCTGCAGAGCAACACACGGGCACTCACCAGCTGCTTCGGAGACTGAGCTCTCCACACCTTTCCCGACAGCAGAGCAGCACATCACCCCATGTTTGCTACACATGGTGCATAGCAATGCACAACTTTCCTCTCTTGGAGTAACCCAAAGCATGCATGCCACCCTGAATGTGAAAACAGAAATGCTATCACCAGCTACTTAGAGGAAAATGCAACAACAGGAAAAAGAAACTGAAGCCAAAAACTGGTTTGTCTCTTTTATGGAGATGGGTCCAAATCTCATACCTCCTGAGCCAGACCTCCTTTAACATATATATGGTGGTGCTAATTTGAGTTGTGAACTTATGATTACTTTTTTAAAGAAATCTACATATTAGTGTTGCAGGAAGGAGACTTTGAAAGCCTTTTAAGTATCTTTCTCATTAATTTATACTTAATCCTCTGATCTTGCCTTCTTTTAAGTTGTTTATTTTTGAAAGAAAGACAAAAGTGAGCCGGAAAGCTTTGTTACTAAAAGAAAGGTTTAAAACACTGTGTGTGATACAAAGTAATTAAGAGAATATAAACATAGGTGTAAGTAGTGCACAAACAGATGGAGTGGGTGTGCTGGGAGAGCTGCCTCCACCGGCTTGAAAAGAAAGCAGTGGACAGGGTAGCAGAGTGCAGGTAGGAGACCTTTACCTCAGCCGTAGTAAAAATCAGCTTGGCATATGCTGAAGAGATTTCTTTTTCAGAAGGTAAGCTGCTTGGTCATCTCTGGAAATCAGGTTCCCTCCACAGTGCTTGGCACCCAAGATTAAAAACCCCACCAGAAGCACCCAAACCCATTCTTTTCTTTGCAGATTTTATTCATCTAACCAGGACAGGGCAGGCCTGAATTTTGGATGAAAGAAAACTTAGATGAGCAGGGAAGTTATTCCCCAAGGACCATATCCTCAGTGATACTATGAGCCAGCAACCCCCGTAGCTTTCAGCATCTCTCATGATCAGACTGGATGTCTTTTGCCTGAGGCTGAAAATCTCTTCCTCTCTAAAACCAAAGAGATGTTGGCTGTGAGTTATGATTAGTAATAGAGTCCATTTGTGGGGAGGTGGGAGGAAAGGGAGATGATAGACCCAGAATCGCAAGATTTTATGTGCTCTGCGTATTCCCAAACAACCACAGAGGACTGCCCTGGTCTGAGTAGCTCACTGCTTGAGGATAAAAACCAAGAGAAACCACAGGGAACAGGAAAGCAAGAACAAACAAGCAAATTATATGTAAGTAGTCTTCAGGCTGAAGGATGAGCTCGGGGAGTTACACTGTCTAAAAGACCACCTGGAAGAAAGATCAAGATTGCTAGGGTGAAGTGCTGTCAGGAAAACAAACCTGGATGACCATATTGGCAAAAGAGAATGGGAAGCTATCCAGGTGCCTCCTTCAGAGCATCAGCACCCAACTCCTCTCCCTCACGGAGTAGGATGGCAGCCCAGTGGTGCTGACAAGGGTGTCAGACGCTCATCCACAGGCAACTCACATCGATGTGTCTGGGTGAACTGCTGAGAAAAATGTTCCAAATTTGGAGGCCCAGAAAGGGAATAAGTTGTGTTTGGCCAGGCTCTAACTGCAGCCTTGTGTAACTACACGATTAATTGCTGCCATGGTCTGCTGGAGAGGAGGGGATGTGCCAGCTCCGTTCCTGGGCAGCTCCAGGGGCTGGAGGAGCTCACGGCTCTTGCTCTGGGGGATGACCTGCTTGGATGCTCTGTGACTCCGTTGCCAGCCCTGCTGGCAATACTGATCTTCCCAGGATGATGTACATTCCTCCTGTGGTGTGGTTGTCTTAGCAGGCTTTAGAAGTTTGAGAAATCACATAGAAAATGTAGGGTAGGGAGAACACCTCGATTTTTCACTGATTTCATGTATCTTAGAGAAGAAATGACTAGAGAAAAATGTAAGCACGGCTTTCCATAGCATTTTGTGTGGCTGCTTTCAAAAGGAGGAAGTGTCTTGTGGAAAATATGTAATTCTGTCAAGCTACAGAGAGGAAAAGAAGAATAATTTTGCTCTCACTTTACAGATCACTATAGTTCTGATGTCAAGAATAGCATGGTAAAGTAGCACAGGTTCTTGAATGGAAGGAAAAGCAGTGTTTAAGCCCCAAATTGGGATGTGCTCCTCATTTCTAATGTGTCCATTACTATATCCTTGCCTGAAGGGGCAGATGGGCAGGAGAAGAACAGATTTATATCTCTCAGTGTCTGGGATTGCCAGTGTTGACCTCAGCTTCATCAGCTGATATCAGAAGGGTCTGGGGTACAAAAGAAGGCAGAGAGATGTTCCACATTGGGCCCCATCATGGAGTAATGTTTCAGTCATTTGCAAAATTGTTGTGTTCAGCCCTAAATGGGGCACAGCCAAGAGCAGCACAAGGTGCCAGTGCAGCAATGGTAGCAAAGAGCACTGCTGGCCGTTCCACATGGAAGGAAATCAACAGCAGCAGCAGCAGGGATTTTTTTCCTGGGCTTTCCTGAGGTCCCAGGTGTGGGCTCAGTCGTGGATTCCTGCAAGAGATTCCTTTTTATTTCTGGCCATCCTCCCAGTCTCCTGGGGAGCAGTTAGAGCACATCACAGTTTTTCCAAAGTATGTGAGTGACAGCCAGCCCTTGGCCAATCCAGAGGAACATGCAGCCTCCACTGGAGCACATCTGGGTAAAAACTGAGAGTAAGGCTAGTTTGAATGTCTGCATTTCATCTGTAAATCCACCAAGGGCAAGAGGAGCTCAAGGTCTGTGTGCCTTGGAGCTCCTCCATCCTGGGCACCTAGCAGCCGCTGCCACTTTGTGCTGCAGGTGAGAGGATAGAATCATTTAGGTTAGAAAAGACCTTCAAGATCATTGAATCCAACCAGGAAGAACCTGTGTGACCTGAGTCCATTACTTCCTCTGTCTAGCAGTGGGTTTATGGGTAATGAGGAGGAACAGGCAGAGGACAAGCAGATAGAGTGGCATGTGTGGGGTATGTCTGGTTACAGGAGGTGTTTTGCACCTTGGTGGGTTTTTTAATACTTTAAATATTTAAAATTTATTTAATTATTTTACAAATATAGGCATTTGCATTTTAAAAATGCTGTGCTGAAAAGAAGAGCTGTGCATGTGTATGTGACTGGGCACACAGAAAAGCAAAGATCCCTGGTTGCACAGGATAGTAACAGCTGGCATGCAGCATCTTTGTGTGAAGCCTAAAATACTGAAAGGTCAGGGCTCTGAAAGAAAAGACTCTTTCTTCCCAGCCAAGCCTTTTTGTCAAGAAATAGAGGAAAATACCTTCTGTATTTTAGTGGTTAAATTACTGCACCCAGAAAATCACCACGATGAAACGTCTTCCTCATTGTAACAGCCCAAGGCATTGAGATGCTCCAGCTCAGCCCTTTGGGAAGACGCTGGTGGAAGTGGGTTTTTAGCAGGGATTTATGTCTCCTGGAGTAGGTAAACTGAGTCCAGCTAGTTAAGCAACTCAGCAAATTGTCACCCACAACCCACCCATGAACTGAAGTTTTGCTATAGCTTTTTTTCCAACTGTGTTTCTGCCCACTCCCATAAACAAGCCAAGCATATGTTTAGATTTGATCCATTCATCCATCTTTTAATATCTAAGTTCCTTCCAGGTGTGATGAATAGCCAGGGCTAGCCTGCTGTTCTGCCTTGTTGCCCCTTTTGGAGCACAACCTTTGCAAGGGATGCGAGGTGGGGTAGAGTCTGGTCTGTCAGTGGTTATCATAGGTTTTGCTTCATAGGAAAGAAAGGAGGATATGAGAAAAGACTGGATGTTTTCACCCTCCTCCCCACCCCACCTGCTGCTGGTGGGCTTTGCTCTTCCTTACAAACCGCCTGTGATTCAGCCTCAGCAAACTCCAGAAGCTGGAGCCCTTCAATGGATGCAATCCCTCCCTGTTTGTACCTTCTCCAGAAGACACACACATCCCAGCTGGTGATTGTGAGTCCAGAAGGGCTGAGCTGGGCACTTCTCCAGAGGCAGGGCCAAGTTACGCTTTAGGGACGGAAGGCAATAAAGACTAAATAGTGTTTGCCTTATGTTTCTCATTCACAGCCTGCCTTAAATCATTTCTAACAGGGGTGGGGAGGGGGGAAGGGGGACGATATTGGGATTGTGTGCAGCCCAAGTGCCAAGAATTGCTTTCGCCTTCCCTGGAGATGCGCTCTGTGAAGCCCTGCAGGGTGTGATCTCTTATTTGGTAATGTGAATGCAAGGAGCAGAAGCACAAGCAACCAGCACAGCTATTGCATTAGCTCAGTGGACTTGGCCTTCACTCTGGTCCCACACCCAAGTCAGGCACAAAAATACATGAGCATACATTTGAGATATGCTTGTGTGTGTACTCAGGAAACTATTTGGATTGAAAAAAGATTAATAAGAGAGGAATCACCGTTTCTATCAAATTATGCACTTTTGAGGAAAGCAGCAGGGACCACAGAACTGTACTGCAAGCACCAGCAGCACAGATGCAGACTTTCTGTAGGAGCCTGCGTGAGGTCTCTCCTTTGGATTCTCTTCTATTGCAGTGGTGAAATGAAAGTGATGCCCCACTCCCAAGCAGGTCATGGAAGAACTCCTCTTGTATAAAGAATTGTTCAAAAATAGCCCACAGGCTAAGATCCAAACTACATAACTTTGCACAACTAGATTTATCAGCATAGCCTTGACTCTGGTTCTGAGACAGCTTTTGTATCTGGGTGCATGTGTGCTCATGAGAATGTTGTGCAGAATAAACAGGTACCACCTTCTCTGCTGCACTTCTGAAATGATTTATTTAAAAGCTAATGAGTAAACCCCAGCAACAGATGACAAATTTAGCATGAAAGCAAAGTGAAATCACCTTCAGGATCTCGCCAGTTTGACCATTTAGGAGTTTGAATGGGTATTGATTTGAGGAGAATATTCTAAAGTTTGCATTACCCTTTGAAAAGTGCTAATGTAGTTCTTGTCACTTTAAATTAACTTTAGATAAGAGGGACTGACAGAAACATGAAGATGTGTGAACTATATTTGACTGATATTCTGTCAAATATTGCATGGGGTTATGATCCACAACTTTTCCCATCTGCTGCTCAAACCTGAATCCTTGAATGCACAATGGATTAATTACCATATTTTGTTCTGATTTCACTTAGTAGTATAAAAGACTGTGAATGTTAAATGTACCCTTACCTGCCTTCTTTTTCTGAGGGTAAGTTATATGAGGAGGGGAGAAGGGGAGATTCTTTAGCAATTTTTCACACCTGCGTATAATGATTTGGTAAGTGCACATCTTCTCAAATAATTAGATTCCCAGAAGTTAACCAGAGTAACATAGCACTCAGAATTTCATTCGCTCCTTTTCCTATAAGAATGTTTCCCCCTCAGTAATAAAAGCAATGAGTGGTGATGTAGCGTGTTGCATCCGCTGTACTTTACAAGCAGTAGTATAATTACTTGAGGCTTTGCCATTCAGAGTCACTGTAAAGGTCAACACTTTCAACTGATGTTATGCTTTCTAGAACACCTGACATTGATTCCCCAGTACCACCTGCCCATTCTAACAACTCAGACTGACACACGGTAAATCAGCCTGCCCCTTTCTGCAGCTGGACAACCAAAAAGCTGGAGGTCTTAAATCAAAGGCCTCTGAAAATAGGGGCAGGATTAACTTGCCAAAGTTCCCTAGTGTTTCAGTGGCAGAAGCCTTTAGTATAAGCTCTTTTTTTCTCCTCACCCCCTTTCCTCCACTGTTTGGATGAGCTGAATTAACTTGACTTCCAGCTGAAGGTAATAATGTCCCCTTTAGTTGATATACTGGAGAAGCAAGCCCTGGTAAATAGCTCATTCCTTCACTTTGCAGTGTCCTTAACCCATGGATCTCTTGAGTACTGCTTTCTTTCAGAGAACACTGCACATTGCAGTGACGTCCTGGGTCATATTCTGGCATCGTACCACTTAACAGGTAGGAAATACTTCTATGTGTGTCTTGTTGACTCTTATATTCCTATGTCAGTGAGAGAGTGTGGTTATCCAGAAATAAGCAAGCTCAACGATGGTCTGAAAGGCAGATTGAACCTCTGAGGTTAGACAGGCTTGCAAGATAGAGAAATTAATTTCTCATTACAGTGAAGTCCTTTCTGGGAGGATTTAACAAAAATACACTTGGCAGTAACTGTGCACCCAGTCCTGTCTTTTAGGTGTTTTGTCAGTTTTTGAAGATTTAAGAATATTGTTGCTTTTCTGCAGTACTAGAGTATCACACAGATTCCCTCAGCTATATCCATGGCCATTCTCAGTACTTTTTACTTTTCAGTAATGTTTTTTTTCTTGCCATTAATCTTTCTTCAGTCCTTATGAAATCTCCAGGTCTTGATTTTGGGATTGTTTGCTCCTACTTTCTTTCTGTGATTACCAAAAACAAGGCATAGCAGGAGAAAGTCTTACATAGGAAATACCTCTGTTTTGTTCAGGAGAAATGTACAGGTTTGTCCTTCATATCTAGTTGCCTTTCATTCTGAGGGGTGAAGAAGAAGATACAATGTAAGCCCAAGGAGGGCAAATAATAGAACCTGAGATACACTTGAACTATATTAAAAGTTCTCACTCCTTGGCTGGAGGTTAGTCCTCAGAATGCATTCCTATCCTCTTGCAATAGCAAGTAGGTAAATGGCTACCAATATTAGCAAGCACATAGCTGATGGCTACAGGACAGCTAAAGAGATCCATAACCTTTCAAACTGTGCCAAGAAGCACTTGGATGATACCATCCACCACCAGCAAATGTTCATATGGAATTTTGGAAGCCACTCATCATTAAACTCACTCTGCTTCTGTTAAGTCAATCCCACTGAAAGCTGATGCCTTAAACTTTTTACTGGGGGGTCAAAGGAGAAGCCTTCTGTTTTAGTTCATGTCTCATCTTCTCTTCATCTGACTAGCATCTGGCCCAGTTTAATAATCTTTATTCTAAGTGGTGTAAGATCATTAGCAAAACCTAAATTAGGACAGGGTGGCAGCATTAGACCTCTATTTAGGGAATCTATTCCAAAAGGAATAAGTATGATGTTTCTTCAGACCATCTTGCAAGTGACATAAAGATTAATGAGGGGTAGACAAATGCCCTTGCTCCAAAGTCAGTAAAAAATAGAAGGTTCTGTTTAAACTTTTCAAAATGAATTACAGTCAGGTGCTGACTATCAAGAAAAGAAATGAAACCTGAGTTGAAGAGTCTGGAATAATTTTCTGGTTCTTTCCCAAAACTTGTCACTCTTTTCTATGGATATGAATATTAAGGTGTAACAGAGTCTGTAAATGTGCACGTCCTGAATTTGTAAGAAAAGTGAGGGAGTCAATAAAAATATTGCTTGGGAGCTGCAAAGGTAGTTGGATACTTAGAAAACACAGGTATTTCAACCTGATTAATGGATGTAGATGGGGAAAATATTTGGGTTTTTTACCTTTTTTAGAAAGTTCAGGTTAACTTCTTGGAGCTGGTAGAAAAAAAAGAGTACATGAAAGATCTCTTTTGCTGCAGACATCTTTACATATATGATGAAGGGTAATTACTGGAAGTTACAAACACAGACTTTTATTTTAGCAAGACAATTCAACTCCATTTAATGGAGCTGAATAGTTTAGGCAAGATATTTTAACATTATATTCACATATTGCCTTGCAAAAGTACAGATTGTGTATGTGTGGGTGCTACAGGTGGAAATAGATCAGAACAGTTTCAGAAATGTTTAGTGGGGCAAATCAGAGGCAGGTAAGAATGAAAACCAAGTAATGATCCATTGCTGTTGCTTACATTTTAAGCAAACCATTGGTGCACTTTAGGCCCTTACCTTGCTATGCCTACATTCTACAGGTTTGGTTTGGTTGGTTGGGTTTTTTTAAACCTTTATTTTATCCAATGTTATAGTCTTTGTAAATGTCCAAAGCCCTGGTGATGCTCAGGATATATACTGCCAGCAAGTTGCATATGATTAAGTCTCTTCTTTAAGAAGTTAACATGTGTTCCTCTATCTGCCCAGAGATTTGGTCAGGTACTGTGCTGTTTGGAATGCATTTTTAGCTATCCTTATGTTGTAAAATACTGTGTTAGTGTCATATTTTCAAATGAACAATTGTTTTGGGTGTTTTCTTAAAAAAGGCCATGTTGCTGAATTCCATTTTCAAAGTACAACTTATCATGGGCAACAGAATAGTTTTCTCAGTTTAGTTAAACCCTTCAGCAGCAACCAATGAATGACCCAGCCTGCCCAAGACCACGCATGCAAGATTGTACACCGAGAGTGAAAACAATAAATGCTTCCACAAACGTCTTTGGAGAGAATTCTGACTATTTCTTTCCTTCCCTTCTCGTCTCACTTCATAGAAGCATCCTGACAAAAGAGAAACCACAGAATGTGCAGAATGTCAACAAGATCCTGAGGTCTGATTCCCACTAGTTTTACTGGACTCAGAGTTATGTACTTACTGCCCAGAAGACCAGACAATAGGTTCATTCCATCTCCCAAAGATGCACAAAATGAGGCATTTCCTCTGCGTGTTCCCCTGGCTCATGGCAGAGCACGCAGAGCAGTGTGTTTAGAGTGCAGTGCTGTACACTGCTTGCCTGCAGTGGCACTCACACTGAACCACCACATGCTGGCCACTCACACTGCATGCTCATTTAAACATCACAGTCACATGGATATTTGTGAAATTGTGAATGGGTAGTTTTTTTGCCTTGGAAACATGCAGAAACATGTGTTTTCTATGTTGTTTTTTGTTTATGAAGGCTTATTTCCAACAACCTAAATAAAAATCATTACACACTTGCTAGCACAACCAAAGTACTTGCACCTACTCATTCCTGGGCTGCTCCATGTTTTTTCTGTCCTCACCTATCTTCCAAAGTGATTCTTTGGCCACTAAGGTTGACTCCACTAACTCATGCTGCCGTGCTTGGAGCAGCCATCTTAAGCCCCCTAAAGCCATCCAAGAAGGAGTTGTTACGCTCATGCAACTACAAAAGTTTTTATACCTTTCAACAGGCCTTTCTGCAGATGAGCTGACAGTCCTTCCTCTTTTAAAAAAATCTTTGAAGGTAAGAATGATGATTCCTGTTAATATCTTGTGGAGAATGAAGTCTTAGAGGTAAAACAAAATGCTTTCCATCAGATACTGTCCTGGTTTTCTGCAGCCATGTTATTATTTGGAAGATCTGTCATGTGAGGTCAGAAGACAAGGAGGAGCTTGTGACCTTCAGTATCTGCTAGAGGACCTCAGGCTTGACTCACTGTTGAGTAACAAGCAGCTTTCATGAAGGACTCCAGAGGGAAACTGAACTGTAACTTGTACATCACACACTCCATCAGTTTCTGTTCTTCCTTTTTTGAATAGTGCTGTACCATCATTCTCGTCTTCTACCTGCAGTCACTTTTCAACATGCATCAGGCCCCTCCTGTACCAACCCACATTACCTTGTCCCATGCCCTCACCTTGTTCCTAGCAACTCTTGCATTCATGCTAGTAACCTGTCTGCCTACGAGTTTCCTTGAACTCATGTCTTCCTTTAGTTTTTTTCAGACACATTCCAGATCACCAAAAGCTGAGTAGTCCAGCTACCAAGAGTATAATTTCTCATCAGCTGTTAGACTTCTCTCTTTGTTGTATTTCTTTAGTCCTTTCTAGGTAGCTGTTGATTCTCTTCATGCAGCACTCTTTCAGCATAACCATTAGACCTTCTGCTGTAAGGTTGTCACCAGTCTTCTGCTCTGAATCACCCCAAGATCCTCTGCCCTGATAACGTGTTTCAGACCTCCTCTGGTGGAAATCCTGTGACCAGGCTGACTTCCCCCATAACAAATCCTTTCTGTCCTTGCTCAGATGTGTTTTTTACAAACTGAACAACTATATTGTTGCTACAGCTCCTACATGAGGACACCCTGATAACTGTTATCTAACTCTCTCTGAAAACCAGTTCCGTTTATATCCATTACTTCCTTACATGGGACTTGACCTTTTCTGGTTTGGTTTCCACCTATAATAGTCACCCTAAACATCTGTTGTCTATGGCCTTACTGACCATCTCTTTTTTTCACTTTCAGTCTCTTAGTCTGTCAAGTGCTTCTAGTGCAGATAAACAAATCCCTCAGCTCCGTGTAAACCTACATTTGTTTTCTCTCTCTCTTTCTTCCATGTCTTGTTCTTGAGTCATTTTGTCTGCATTTCATTTCAGATAGCATCTTTGATTCCCTGATCCCTCTTTCTACTGTACTTTCTTTCCTTCTATCCAAGTTAAAATCTCATCATGTCTCTGTGATGTCTTTTTATGGCATCCAGTGTTCAGCACAAGTTGGACTTTTGCTAGACTACTTTCCCTTAATACGCTACCCCAAGTCTTTGTTCACTGTGTCTGTATATCTTCTCTGAGATATCCTTCTCCCAACCAATATGCTTGTTGAAGCTTCTCTTGTTTGATTGCAACATCCCTTTATTGCCTCTGTCTTCAACATCCTTCAAGATCTCTTCCCTCTTCATCTACTTCTTGTTGTCCACTTCCTCAAGAAGAGCTCTTTGTCCAGTTGGTCTAAGATGTCCATGTCCATAGCTTTGCTTTCATGACAGATACAGTCCTTGAAGAGCTCTGCATCCATGCTGCAAGGCTGATGAGTTGTTCTCCTTCAAAAATGTCCTTTAGAGCTCTCCTTTGACAAGATGATGACTGAAAACTGAATCGCACTGAGGCCACCGTCCATCCTGGTAACAGTCTCTTTCCCTGTAGCTATGTCTTGACTCTGAACTGTAAAATCTTTTTTTTTTTGTTATTCTCTGTTCTTGCAGAGCCTTTCACTGGGGGCTCCTAGTCCATGACTCCAGAGGATATGTCAATGCACTCAAGTAATAGGGAACATGAACACTGCAACCAAGCCAAAGCTGGTGGAAATCTCTGTGAGTCAGGGTGTTCAGAATCTGAACCTAGCTCCAGCCACAAATTTTGCAATTGGCCTCCAAAGTTTTGTGTAAAACTCATATTGGAACATCCTTGAAATTAAGGGGTGGTGTTGGAATCTGCATCCAAATTTCACAGCTGCAGGTCACCTCTCTAACACGGATACTTGGAAGACGGTGAGGACTGTGCTGTAAGCAGCTACATGGGCGATGAGATATTGCTGCTGTTTTCTGCCGTCTGTGTTTTTGAAATGCTTGCTACAAGGACAGCTGTGAGGCAGATGCCGTTCTGAGTTCAGATGTGGAATGTTACAGGGTCACTCTGCTTACCTTATCATAAAAGAGCATGCGTTTTTGTGCTCTTCATGTACTGGAAAACAAATCCATGACAAATACTGTATTGTGTGCAAGGGCTGGGGGTGGGGGAGAAGAAGGGAAGGGTATCTTGTCCTTAGGGGCTGCTAGTGCTAGGCACCACAAAAGAAAGCCCTGTTTGTCAGACACACTTAGAGATACAGGCCCCCGCATGAGGCACCTGCAACAACTTAAGGATGGCTCCATGGGTGAGTAGTGGTGTACCAGGGGCTGGGGGTTCTTGCCTGCCACGCAGAGCCAGGAGGACTGGCAGAGCTAGACTGTTGCTGCAGGGTAATCCGAGGGTTACATGGCCTGATGACATAGGGTGAGAAATTCTGAGATGCTTTTAAAGGATTTCTGCAAGAAACAGAACATAGTGCAGTTCTAGCCTTTGTTCTATATTGCTATGCACACAGAAAGCCCCGATATATCCTGAACTGGTGATGGGGGGATAGTTGCATTGCAGGATGTTGCTGCTGGTGTTGCCAGCTGGGCAAAGTGAGGGTTTGATTCTGGAAACTGGGCCTTGGATACAGAGGGAGCAGAGAGAGTCCAGTGCAGGGCCACCAAGATGATCAGGGGACTAGAACATCTTTCATATGAGGAAAGGCTGTGGGACCTGGGGCTGTTTAGTCTGGAGAAGAGGAGACTGAGAGGAGATCTTATTAATATTTACAAATATCTAAAGGGTGAGTGTCAGGAGGTTGGGACATCCCTTTTTTCTATAGTAGCTAGCAACAGGACAAGGGGTAATGGGATGAAGCTGGAACACAAAAAGTTCCACTTGAATATAAGAAAAAACTATTTCACTGTGAGATGAGGGAGCCCTGGCACAGGCTGCCCAGGGGAATTGTGGAGTCTCCTTCCTTGGAGGTCTTCAAGACCCACCTGGACATGTTCCTATGTGACCTGATCTAGGTGAACCTGCTTCTGCAGGGGGGTTGGACTAGATGATCTCTAGAGGTCCCTTCCAACCACTACCATTCTATGAGATGAAGACCCCTAGAGAGGAGCTGAGACCTGAACTGCATGATGGGTGGCAGGGTGATAAAAAACAACTGAGTTTGAAGCCTAGTGAGACATAGCAGGAGGTGGCAGAAAGTTGAAAGTGGTGAGGATTACCAAACAAGGAAATCTGTGCTGGAAGGTGGGAGTTTGGTGAGCCTGGAGCCTGTTAGCAGGGCAACTGGGTTGGCCAGGCTGCCACGACTGTGCGGCACAGCCATAGGATGGACGGTGTGATGAGAAAAGGCTGGTAGCAGAGCCACAGTCAAGTTGGGGTGAGAGGCAGAAAAGGAGAAGAGGTGAAAAAACCAGGGAGATGCAGAGAATTTTCCCCCATCTGTCTTTTCTCTACACCATGAATAAGTCTTTGAGCCTGAAGAAAACCTTTGGCCTTTTGCTTCCCTGTATCTGTCTTCCCAGTGTCCCTGTGTCTTGGAAAATTGGGTTGAGCTATGTGAGGGAGGATAACAGAGAAAGGATAGAAGTCTTATAGCGTTGGAATCCCACCAACTTGTCTGGGCAGCTGTTACTACTGATTATGTATGCTATATTCATGCATGCTACATTTCCCATGTTAGCTGCATGGTTTGGAGGCTGCAGTTGCAGACAAGGTTTTGGGCTATGTTCTTTCAACTTATTTGCCTATATAGTTTGTTTCAGGAACAGCTACAGATTCCAAGGCACACGGTAAACAAACTGAAGATAGAGACTCATACCTGCTCACTTGTCTGCCTAATACATCTGTCTACTCTATGTACTTACATAGTTTCCTTCATGGTAGGATCCCTGCACCTGTGTAAGTCAAACGCTGAATGTACTTGGCACCAGCATGAACATGGAAACATTGCCCACCTCCATATTTGTGCACACAGTTGCCAAGACAAATAAAAGGGTAGTATCCTGCTGCTTTTCCACACACAGAACTCCTGTTAAGAGTCAATGAGAGTTCTGAAAAGAAAAAAAAAATCAATGGAAGGATTTGAACCCTTTTCAAATGGAACAGTCTGCGGTATAACTCGCACCAACTTTGTCGTGCACAGAAGATAAACCCCACATTCTTTTCGGAACTATTCCTTTTTGGTAGCATGCCCTTTGGAATGTGGGGTTTTTTTTCACCCCACTGTATCTAAACAACATCATAAGACTTTTCCATGAAGGTACTCTAAAACCATCCAGGGTGTGTGGGGGGGGTCTGGTTGGCTTTTTAAACACAGTTATTATTGCTGATTATTTACATGAGCTCCTCACATGGTGTGTTTTAAACTATATTAGAAGAAATCAGAAATAAAATAAAGGTGTTGTTAAATGTGTGGGGATACCATCATTATACCTACAGGTAAAAATCGCTGTCTGAAATCACCTCAGAGGGCTGTGGACTGAAAGAAACTGCTAGTTTGGCTGGTGGTTTAGAGGATGTTCTATTGCTGAGCTACTAAATAAATCCCCTTTTGCCCTGCACTGCCTCCAGCAAGCCCTTAGCCTTCCCCACTCTGTCTTCCCCACACTGTTTCTCTATTTTTCCTCATAATCTCAGCCCTGATTCTCTTTTTCCCATTCTTCTGAATGTTGAAGTCATGACCTTTGTGGTTTATAGGCCACAAGAGACTGAGCTAAATGTGTTAGCACAGAGTCAAAACAAGTAATAGCTGGCCAATTAAATTAATAATCCATATTGTTACAATGTTTAACCACGGCTGTTTCCTCAGTGGTCTGTTTAAATCACAGCCAAGTCCTGACCTATTAAAATGAATAACTGGAATTATGAGAAACTCCATTTAATAAACACAGCAAGGAACGCAACACAATCGGTATGAAATATTTATTACCACTTTAAGCAGCAGCTAGTTGAGATTTAAGATTGGATTAATGAAGGGGTTTTAATTTCTGGCTAAGGGTAGAAAGCTTAAACCTGGAACATTTCCTCAATTTCCTGGTATGGCTTTGCAGTGGGCAAGATTCGAGATGGGAGCGTACGATTCGATTCTTGCTTTCCCCTTGCAGAGCTCTCTCTGGACACGTTCGATGCAGGAGGAGATCAAAGCAAGCAGGCTCCAGACAAGTGGCTCAAGTGGCTTGAAAAAACTCAGGGGAATAAGGGCTGGAGCACTAGACATGAGCCTTTGGATTTTAAAATGAGCACTCCTGCCAACCACCATCCTATGGAGAGCAATGTTAATGGAAGGCTGGTACATTCCCAGGGACAACGGCTTGTGTGCACACATCTTTTTTTTTTTTTGCAGTATGTCTTCAGGGCTGGAGGAGGGGGAGAGAAAAATCTCTTCCCTCTGGAATTTGTCAGACAAAATCTCAAGCTGGGAGCAAACCCTTGTTTCAAATGTCCCAAGTATTGTTTTTTTCTTAATCACAGGACTACCAAGGTATTGCTATTTTTTATTCAAGCTGCATGTTCATCTTCAGGGTTTCTCCACTCAACACAAAAAGCAACAGTTTTTCTTTGATAGAAATTAAAATGTTGCCAGGGTTGAAAAACAGTCTACCATGGCTGAGCTCAAACAAGGATATTATTTTCCTTTTGTTTTCTACTCCTTCTGATGTAGTAACCCTGAGCAGGTTAATAACATGTAAATCCTGGCACAATGGAGCCGTTTGGAGGTACCATGTCAAGGGGCCATGTAATAATTGCTCTGGGCTACACAGACACCTGGAGCATCATCTCTGCAATGACGGATCCTTCCCATCATTTCCACCATAATGGTTCCACAACATAAATTGACATGATCCATCAGAAAGACTCTGATGCATTAAACCACTACCCTAATTGTGGAAATACAGGCTGCTGCCATTGCCTCCAAGGATCTCATTTTCAGCCTGTGCTGTGATGATACCAAGAATCATCAGCATTTTCTCCTCCTCTCCCTCCTTTGATTCTTAATGAATAGGACCAGCCTGAAAGCTGGAACGCTTTTGCACAGCTATGGACAGTGGGGCCATCGAGGAGGAAGCAAGCTCTTCTGTGCTCATCCTGTAATACATTTGAGTCTGAAGCTGGTAGGACCCAGGACTAAGGGTAGTGCAGTTTTGACACTTGTTCAGCCCTGTGGATATAGGATTGGCCAGAAAAACCCCTCACCTCTTATGCTGGCAGCCTCAGCTATGACCCTGATTGCATCAATGGCTCTTTCATTTACACAAGATGGTAGACAAGTGTTCTGTTGTGTTTTCAGCATATGTTTGTCCCACACACCGAAATGCTCAGCTGAGGCATTTCCCCTGGCCATAGTTTCATGGTTCAAGTCTGTTGAAGCTTTCTGCAGTACAGCACCCGATCTCAGAGACTGGGCGACACTTTGCCCAGCAGTCAAGAGGAAAAAGGAGGAGATGATGTGCTGGTGATCACTACAGAGGCAATGGCAAAGACAGGATGGAATCCCAAATTTATGGGAGCTTTCTTGTCATTGTGGATTTTTGTTGATAAATACTTTCAGATGAATCCATTGATTTGGGATATTCCCAGAGTGACAATATCTAAACTCTCTGCATTGTTAACAAAAGTAGTTTTGTTTCCCTACATAGTTTGAGGGTTTTTTTTTATATAAGGACATTTCCTGAATTGTAAGAAATTAAAAACATTTCTGTGGGCCTAAGGGAATGATCTCTCTCCTTCATGAGAAAACTACACATTAGACTCTTCCCTGCTGCAAACATCCCCATGGACATTGAGTGCTATAGTGCTCAGGCATAGGACACACAGTGTATATAGTGTGCAGCTCCAGAAATACATACAGAGTTATTTATGTCCTCAACTGTATGCAAAAACCAGCATGAACAGATGAGATGTGGCTTGGTTAGGTCTTCTAGTGAGGAGAGCCCTGCCACCAGAAGTGAACCTTAGCTATGGAGATTGCTCCATAGTACATCTGGGTCAGCTGCCTATCAGAGAGAGAGAAACCCTGGTGAGCTTTTAGCCAGAGGCTGGCACAGATGAGCCCTGTTGCCCTGGTAGCCCACAGGCTTGGCTTGCAGGAATCCCACAAAAATCTGCCAGCTATTATGCTTTCCAGGATCAGGAAACAAAATGATGTTTCTTTGTGTTATCTCTTTGTGCTTTCATTAGTTTATTGCGTGTTTTCCTTTCTGAGCCTTTAGGCTCCATTTCACAGTGTTATCTCTTGCTGTTCTTTCTATGGTTTCCTTCAAGGCTCCCTCCAGAAAGAAGGGCACAATCATCTGAGAGGTTAAAACAGAACATTTCTTTGACATTACATTGCCTCATCTTGTTTTTCCACATTTCTTTTCTCTTGTAGCAAGCTCAGGTCTTCAGAAAGCCCTTTATGTTGCTTACATACCCAGTATGCCAATTTTAATCTGAGCTTATGTGCCTGCTCCCAGCTGCAGTTCAGCCTTTCCAGGAAGGCCTTCATCACTCCTTGTGCTCCTCCACCTACGTGTCTCAGCTGAGTGCTCACTCCCCAGCCTCAGATCAAATGAGGCATTGCAAACTGAGCAGTTTACATGTTAGAACTCTGTTTGGTAGCCTTAGTCCAGCTGACATGGGTGCTGAGGGTCTCCCACTAGCATAGTAGGTACTGTGGGAGTTTGCTCTGTACCCCATGGTTGTACTCAAGTGGTCCTTTTGTCCCCTTGCTAATATGATGAATGTCCCAGGCAGATGAAGGGACTTTCCCAAGACCTGGTACTGGACCACAGCAGTTTGGGACCTCCCTCATCTCAGAGCCTCTTCCATAATCATGATCTCTCCCGGCAAGCTTGAAAAATCACAGAGCTCCAGGGAATGGGCAGATTATATATAGGGCAGATTTCCTGGAAGCCAGAAAATGATATTTTTATTTAGACTTTGAGTAGAATTACCATGGGAAATGAGAATCTCCTGGGATACTTTGCAGGGATATGCAGTGGGAATATTCCCTAGGCAAAACCCCTATTCACCTGTGGTAGTTTTCCTCAGGTTCTCTTTGACACTTACACTGTGTGTCTTCCACTACAGACTGTTGTTCAATGCAGTGTCATGAGCATCCCATCTCAATTGTTTTGAGACACAGGATACTTGAAATATCTATGGTGACTGGAATGAGGCCTCCTAACACTGGCCAGCCCAGGGGAGTCGAACTGGTGTTAGCAGCAGGAAAGATGTCACACAGAATTGCTCCAGAGTGGTGAGGGAGTTGGGAACTCTCTACCTGACTACATGGGTGCTGTGTGAGCTGACCCAGGGAAGAGTTGCTCTAAGGTTTAACAAAGAGAATGACTGGGCTTCTGTGGTGATCAGTGCACACGGACAGCAAAGTCTCATGCTCGAATGTTGAATAATTTTTGTAAGGGGATAGAAAAAGCACCTCGCTGGTCTCCAAGCCAGTATGGTACTATGCAGCATCTCAATGGAGAACCAGTCACATGGCAACCTGGATTTATTCTGTGCCTATTTCTCTCTATCATCCTCCAGTGATTTTCCTTCCTGTTTAGTATGAAATTTCTAGGAGAGCAAAGTTTGCTTGACTCAAGTTGGATATGAAGTGCTTCAGAGCCCTCACTAGCAGCTGCTTGTTCTGATTTGTTTGTTGCAAGTGAGATGAATGGAAGCATAAAGGTCAGGTCAGAGAATAAAACAGAAAAACTGTAAAAAGTAATGAAAAAAATGAATCTGACCCGCATAATTTGAAGACAAATATTGATATTTAACTCCACTGTTCTCTTTTGGAGTGTGATAACATAGATGTTATTTTTAAAAGGAAGTAATGTGATATCCCATTTAATTTCATCTGAAACGAGACAATCTGGCTTACCAAATATAGCCTGACAAAGAAAAACAGAAATTTCCTGATCAAAGATCCAAGAGTGCAGTGCTCCACCTTAAATCCCTCCCACCTATTAGGCCCCCCTTTAGACAAGACAGAGAAACAAATTTCTCACACATCAATGATGCCTCCATAATCAATTTCAAATAGCCCCTTGCATAGGGATGCAAATCTTAGCTTTCTCTTAATAAAGCATTTTAGAAGACGGATGTACTGATCTGATATTATTAAACGAAAAGTGGTCTCTTTTTAATCTAGAGATGCAGGGGCGTTAGTAACAGAGTGAATCAAAGGCCTGGTCTCTTTCTCTTCCTAATTATCAATAGTGTTTTATAATCTTATTAATATTGATACACAGTATACTGAAGATCTGTTAACGTATAATGTATGTGGAGGATAATTAACGAGATCCGAGTCAGATCAATCGCCTATTTGACAGCAAACGGTGTGTGGCTTATAAATTATACATATGCTAGGTATGGCTAGAAATGTTTAAAGTTTCAGTCCAATCCTTCCAGTACAGCACTGGGAAAACTGATGAACTTAAAGGCACAGTCCCTTGCCTGTTAGGTTTATACTGTACACTCAGAGGAATAACTCTTATTTAAAAATCAAAGAGTTCCATTAACTGCCAAGATCTCAAAGCAGCATAGAAAACACACCTTCTCCTTGTGAAGTGCAGCTAAACAAAAGGCAAAATCTTGTAAGAAAAGGGATGATTAATAAAAGTGAGGTAATTTTCCTTTTGATTTCTGAGAGGAGGTAGCATGCAGGCTGTTCCAAATGACAGAAATGATCCCACATCTTCACACTGGCCTTTAACAAGGTTAGACTTGCTAGTGCAGTAAATACAATTAATAATGCCAATTAATATTGCATGTTTTGGTAGGTTTGAGAGCATGAAAGCTTTCCACAGATTACTCTTCACTCCCCAAAGCAGATACAGCATGATGAGACAGAGGGATGGAAACATGGAAATAAAACTTTCCTTTTTTTGCTGTTGCAGAGCTCCTGATAAGCATGGGGCTGAGATGAAAGGAGATGTCAGGTTTAACAAAAATAACATATTATTATTATTAATTATTTACCTCAGGGGTATGACCCAGTGCAATAATGACTTCTCAAGGCTGTGAAACTTCACCAGTGTTGTGAAAAAATGGCTTAGACTTGCTCAGCTTTTCCACAGTAGACCTTAGGGCAAGTTCAGCCATGGTGTGAAGACATGTGATTCCCAAGGTGGAGAGACTGCATTAGTCCCTTGTGTTTCATGTAGGAAGGTTTGAACCAGGTTAACTAGACAGAAATTCAGTTTCCTCTGGAATCAAACTTCTACTGCTGTCAGTGGAAGTTTTGCTTGAGGTAAAATACAGACAGTGCCATGCCCAATCATGCCTGAGATGAGATACACTTCATCCAGTGCCCTCTGTGACAGGAATCAGCACCCAGTGCTACGGAGAAAGGCATCATCTGGGGCTGCACTCAGACGTGGTGTGGATAAATTCCCTCCATAGCACATCCCAGACTAAGCCCATCACCAGTCAATGCAGGGAGGACAGAGTTGGTGCATGTGGTCCTCTTGGTTGCTCTCAACAACACATACCTCGTAAGCCTGCCTCAAGAAACTTCTCAATAGGTATCTTTGAGTCAGAACACAGCAAGATCTTGTTTTACCTTACTTCTAAAAGTAAATACTTTATCCACAAAGACAGACTTGGGTTTTTTTGTTTTCCTTTTCTTTTTTTCCCCCGTGAACCACTATGTAAGGCTGCATGCCTTATATAAATACCCTTCTTGTTTTGAAGCAAGCCAAGTGCTCCAAGTGGCATCCATGACAACGTGACAAGCACCAAATTTGTCCCTAAACACAGCCTTTTTTGAAGCTAGAGGTTCAGGTCAACCCAGCTCACCCCTGGAAACCCAATGATCCTCAGCAGCATTACCTGAAAACCAGTTTGCACAAGCTGACAGAGCATTCGTAATTAAGCCTTTAACATATGACACCCTGTGAGCTTGTGCTCTGATGGGCAAACAGGAGCCCTAAGCCACCTACCAGTGGCAATACCTGGATGCCACAAAATTGCCTGATGGAGACTCTCAGGACTAACAAAGCTTTTTCTGAGTCATCCTTTGTACAGCCCTTGTAGAGCCATCTCAAACAAAGCGGCTAGCACGTCTGTGGTGTGGTGAGTAAAAGATTTGCCTTGTTAGGGTAAGTGGAGGAAAATAGTTTTGTGCTTTGCCAGGTGAAGTGTTAAATACAGGATCTGTCACAGGGAAGGGCAGGAAAGGCTTGCTAGATTACAAAGACCATTACTTAATGACCATGCTGTCCCTTGAGCCAAGGTTTAAAGTAAATTACATAAATTATAATATCATGCCCTTTGCCCTGAGAGGTTTACAGGGCTACAGTAGCATGAATGAGTGAATGCTCGTCGCCTCCTGATGAGGCAGCCACAGCATACGGGAGGCTGGGTCCAAGTGCTCAGAATGGCCATAACTTCAGGAAAATAGACCCCAAGCCAAAAGCAGCAACAGTTTCGATACAAGTGAATTCCTCACAGTCTCTCAAGATGAGTCAGTAGTTAAATCAGGTAAAACTGCTCTGGTCTCTTGACTCTCCAGCACTGTGTTTGAACCATTAGACTCATGCTTCCTTTTGTCCATTAGTGGCTTCATTTCTGTCTCATAGCATTAATTCAGGTTATGCTGCTTGCAGTGCTCCATATAAATGAGTTTAAGACCACACAGGTTCACAGGAATCAGTGTGATCAGGAAATGCTGTTCTCTCTCATTCATATCTTCCCATAAAAGATCCACTGGAATATTTTTGATTGTGTCCAGTCCCTGATGAAGTTACTTGGATGACCACTGTTTGGACAGTCTGGGCTTGCCTGTCCCCCCAGCCTTTTTCCCTATCATGCTCTCCAAGTTACTTTTACTCGCATTTTACAATTACCTTTTTTGTTCCATTTTCTTGACACAGTTTAGCCTTGGTTAACTATATTAAAATAGCATGTCAAAAATGTTCTTAACTGAAGGTCAAAACTGCTTCTCCAGTTAAATGCTCTAATCATGTGTCTTTGCTCAATCTTTCTCAATGGAAAGTCGAGATCAGGAGTCTCCTCTTGATCCCTCTTTTCCCCCCAGACAGGGATATCCATCCACGAGTGCTGTGACCGTATTGCATTATCCTCCACATTTCCAAGTGGAAAAAAAATAATAATGAAGTAATTTTTCAAACCCAGACCTTTGAAGGAAAGATCAAGTATTCCATTTGGATATGCAATGGCTAATGCCAGTCCAGGAACTGGTCTTTAAATACCATTCTGTAACGCCAAACACAATGAAGTAACGTTAAAGATAGCAGGAAAATTGAGGCACAAATCAGCTACAGGAAGGAGAAAATTAACAGTAGGAAGGAAGCAGCCAGAGCAGATAGCAGGGAGCTGTGCTGGTTTGCAGTGCCTGAAATGAAGACATCCCCTTCCATGAGTTAGGCTGGGCTCATACTGAAAGGCTGTGAGATATTTACAACCCAGCCGGCATCAGCCTGAGGCTGTGCAAACAGAGCTATTGGATCCTATTTTGGAGGGCTAATTTCAAAACATTGAGAGTTTTCTTGCAAAATTGAGGATGCATATGCATTTTACAGTGCTTTCAGCTACATGGTCAGTCCTGGAGCAAGAAGCCTATGTGCCACAGCTCAGCAAGGATAGATGAGCCAGGATCACCCTTCCCAGCAACCAATTGTCACCAGCCTGGGAAACCAGCTGCATAACTGAGAGACTTGGTAAATAAAAACTGGAGGTGGTGATGGATACAGACTCTGCTCCTCACACGCAAGTGCAAGATTTGGAGCAGCAGTAGCAGCCAACTGGGAGCTGCTTGGAAGGAGAAACATCCCACACTTCAAGCCCTCAGTTGTCCACGAGGAGGTATTAAGGCCAAAGAGATGACCTGAGCAGTACTTTTTCTCTCCTGTCTCACTCTCTTCCCTCTCCTCATACACTCTTCTTTTGTCTGCTCTAAATTGCAGTTTAATCCAAGTCAAGGAATGAGCAAGGAAAATGAGGACATTAAATGTGTGGAGAGAGATACAAAAGGCATGGCTACAAGGAGATGGCACCACTGCACCAGCTCGGAGAGGTGAGTGTTAGAGGCCAAGCCTTAATGTGTTGTGTTCAAAAGCTTCCTTCCTGCAAATGCTGCCTTTTCACTGTGTAGCACCCACAAATACAAGGGAAGAAAGAAGAAAGAGTGGAGCCTGAGGCAGCTGGGTGCAAGGGGAGTACAGGGGCTGTAGCCCTCACCTTGCCTGAGGTGGACTTGTCACCTGTGAAGCCCAGCTGCTTGTAAGGGTGCTCTTTTCTCATCTAAACCACACTGAAATGTCTCCCTGTCTGGTGGCCTGTCAAAGTTTTGTCAGAGCATGTCAAAGCAGTGACGTGACAGAGTCTGTATCCTACCTCTAGGTACCCCAGCTTGTATCCCTGTACCCTCTCAGCAGTTTGTGATAACATGCCAGACTGTACACCTGAGCAGCTGAGGCCTTGGCACATTTCCCTGTCTGCCAAGGGTCATAGATGGAGGTGGGGATGGTGAAGACTTCACCAGCCAATGCCACACCAGTGAGGGTGGGACAAACCGGACCCTCGAGGCTGCTGGGCCTACATCAGCAGTTTGTTCAGGCCAAGCTAATGCAACTTCCTGGTGAGTGAGTATAAATCCTCAGGGATTTTTATTTAAATCCTTTAAGGTCGAAACATTTTCCCCTCCCTAGAGAAACAGTGTTTTACAATGAGATAAGTTTAATGGGGAGTCCATAAAGCACAGTTAAGCACCTTGGCAACATCCAAGGGTAAAACACACAGGTAGTAAATGGTTTGCAGATTGCTTCATTTCCTGGAGTCCCTGGACAGGGTGTCTTTACATCTTCTTGGGTTCAGGCATGGTGCTTACAGTTTTATCAAAAGTCAGAATATGTTTTTAAGGAGCACTGTCTAGCCTGGAGCACTGAGGTTGGAACAGAGAAAGAAACGGTTTCAGAGAAGAGGTTCGTGTCCTGTTCAGCCTGGAGACTTGACCCATCATCTCACAGTATTTCATGCCCCACACTCTGCCTTGAATTTGGAGAGAATTGCAGGCACTGGTCTCCTTCATGTAGAGACACTTTATAATCAACCTGGACTACTCTAGCAAATACTAGCAGAGTGTATTAAAGATCCATGTCTTTCCCCCAGCTAGTGCAGTTAAATAAGGAGCTTTACTTATTGAGCAAAGCTGGAATTTTACAAAAAGCTCATTTCCCAAGTAGGCTGCAAAGGAAGACAGCAGAAATTTTAAAGGCCTCAGCACCCTGGGTGCTCACTGAAAACTAAGTCCTTTAGAGAATCTGACTGTTAAGGTGTCACCATGGGAGTTAGCAGAAGCATTGAGCACTTGAGAAAAACAGACCTGAGTTTCATTGCCTGCAGGTATACTTACCTAGGGTTTCTTTCTTAGGATAAGACTTCAAGAGAATGTGGCTCTAACATAGTGGCTTGCTGCTCTCTCCTTTCTTCCCCCTCCCTTTTCACTCTTCAGTCAGGCAGCTCAGCTCACTCAACCACTGGACAACTATTCACATTTTTTGCCAGTTGAATTTTCCACCCTGTGGTGGGTCGTTTCAAAGAAGAACTGAGCCTGAGATGCAAGGGACATGGTGCACAGGAAGGAGTGGAGGTGTCAAGAAAACCCTTGAAGGTTAGTTGGTTGAGCCATCCACTGAAATCCCACATTCCTGTGCCATGCTGAGTGATCCCACTGGAACACTGCTGAAGTGAGTGGCCATGATGGCTCTGGAAGCAACTGGACTGCTCTGAAAAGATGGCAGAAATTATGGGTGCTTGGAATATTTTGAAAAGCTGGCACTAGTAGAGAAAGAAGGAAGGTGTCAAGTCAAGTTGGCCTAATTCCACTTCAAAATCATATTATAGCCGCTTGTGTACAATACAGACACTATTTTGTCTGGTAGCTGTGGATTTGAGGGCTGATCAATTGTTTTCTGTTTTTAAATCCACATAGAACAAGAAGAATGATTTTTTCCATTCACTGTTGAGATGCCTTATTTTAGCAAAAGATGCAAATACCTCACAGTGGCTTCATGCTAACTAAACAAAAGCAATTCCTCTCTTGCCAACAAGACCAGCAAATTAGAAGTTAAGAGTCCTTTTCTTCTATCCATTTACCACTCTTTTAATCCTCCTCCCCATCTTTTCAAATCCTTGAGGGAAACAGATGAGCTTTAAGCATGGCCCGGAGGTCGCTGTAGATGTATGTTTGTACACACACATTTGCTGGAACCTTTGCACTTCACTAATCCACACAGGTCATGATGAGCATACAAACCCCAGCCACCTCGCCCCTCGGCAAAGATTTACTAGTAAAGACACTATTGTCAAGACTACACTGACCTCTTGAAAGGTATTATAGAATATTCACTCATCTCCTGTGAAGTATTATCATAAATAAACGGAGGCACATGAATGAATGAAGTGCATTTCATGTCATAGCACAGAAGTTCTTTTGCTTCACAAATTGCAGGACTCACCATAACCAGCTGACTCATTGAATAAAGGCACATAGTTCTGGAAGATAACACTAAACAAAAAGTTATGCATTACTCACACAACTGAGTTACTAAATATAATGCACATATCGAAATGCTATCTGTGTAATAATTGTAAAGCCACAGATAAATCACTTTATCATGCACCTTTGCCTTCACGTGTTTTGCTATTCACCAAGGGTTCAGTCTTATCCCTGCACAACTTAGCAGCGTTGGAGCTTTGTGCTTTTGAAAAGAAGGAGTGAAATTATGGCTGTCATGGAAATCAATGCAGAAATGCACTTGACTTTTTAAGGGTGGCAGAATGTGAGTCCTTAAAAGCCCCCAAGTGCTATAGTAAAAAATGGAGATTTTTCAAACTTTCCACAGCATTAAAAACCATAATCCCCTAAATTTCAAGAGGAGAAAAAAAAAAGTACACATATATTGTGATATCTGTGTAATGAATTTGTAAGCACTGCAGTGCAACATTGCTTGAAATTCTTTTCCATTTACACTACAACTTTGACCAACCCACTTGGACTTGCTAACCAAAGCCCTGAAAGCACTTTGGCTTACGTCTATTGTTCACTTCTGTGGCTAATCCTTTTGAAGTCTTGGGATCTAGTTGTTGTGACTCAGAGTATGCACAACAGGAAGAATGTCTAATTGTGTATGAGACCCTAGACAAGAGCTTTTTACCACTGGAAGAAGAAGGTACTGAGTTCTTTGTGAGGGTAGTCAGACACTGGAACAAGCTGTCGAGAGAGACCATGGCATCTTCATCCCTTGAAATAGCCAAACCCCCGAGCAACCTGCTGTAGCTGACCCTGTTCTGAGACAGGGAGAGTTGGAGTGGACAATGTCCAGAGGTGCCTATTCAGTGACTATGTGATCTGTGCACGCTTTAGAAACAGAATGAGATTAATATTTTGTGTGCTAACAATTGCCTTAGAAATAATAAGATGGTGAGAACAGTGTAACACACGTTGCAATGTTTCTCTCCTTTGCAAATCGGTGTTTGAGATGTGGTTGTTAGAAAAGGGTATTTTTTTATGAAGTTAACACTCAGATACATTTCTTGGACTTTTTAGGTCTCTCTTTTTTTAATGTACTCAAATGTTAACCATCATTCCAGATTCATATCAATATATCTATTGACATCTTTCTTGCTGTTTTCCTCTTCTTCTATTCTCTGTGGTATTAGTCTTGCCAACTGCTCTTGAGATCTTTGGTTATGATCTAGCAAAGCCCTTAAGCACATGCTTAACTTTAAGAATGCAAACAGTCTTTGTGAATTCAGCAGGACATTTCCTTTAACTGCGTTGCTGGGCTGGGGCCAAAGTGCTCAGTGCTCTATATACAGATCAGAATATAATAATTTGCACACAGTTAGTTAGAAAATCACTGCAGAGTGTAAAATAAATTGGAACAGATTTTTTCCCAGTCCTTTCACAGAATTTGGCCATGAAGCACTACAAAATTCTACCAGCTCTGAATATAGTTTATAAATTAAGGGAATTCAATTTATCAACATGTGTCATGAAAAATATCTGGTTTATAGACAGAGTTACTTCCACGTGCACTTTTTTTTCTCTCCCTCTCTCATGCATGTATGTGTGCACACATAGGCATGCACACACACATACTTAGGAGATTTGGGCCTTGCTTGGCTCTATTTCTTCTAGGCTATGTTCCTCAGCAAATGTCTTAGCTTACAGCTTCTTCTAAAGTTCAGGAAAAAAAAAAGACAAATTCCTAGATAAAAGTTCATGGCACTTTGAAGTTCTCAAAGAAAAAAAAAAAAGTTTTTTTGGGAAGCTGTACAGAAGTTTGCCAGCAGTCTGCAGATAAACACAAACAAGGCAGAGATGCAAATATGAGACCAGCCCAGCAGGGTCGGGCCAAAGGTCTGAGTTCTTGCTAAACCAGGTGCCCAGATAAGGGCACAAGACCAGGGCAAATAAATCATGACATTTATATATCCCAAGTTTATTCACTCTTCTTCAGCTCAAGTCTTCTCAAGCCAGAAGTAGCATACTCACATTTACTACTACATTAATTTTTTAATGGTTTTAATGTTATTATTTCATCTAGTCTCTTTTTTAATCTGTGTAAACTTCTGGCACTCACAAAATCCTGTGGCAAAGAGTTTCACAACTCAATCCAGACTGTGAAGGAGCACTACCAAACATTTGCTGTTTGTTGTGAGCTTGCTACTTGCTCATTGTCTCATGCAAGAACTAGAGGCAGCAAATGAAACAGCAATTCATTATGTACCTTCCTAGTGCCATTCATTTTGTATTCTGCTGTAACGTCCCCCCTCTGACGGCTCTTAGCTGAAAAATCGTCTTCTGTCCAATCATTCCCCTGTAACGTTATCTGGACAAAAGAAGAACTGGAAGAGGCGAGCTGTCTGCTTCAACAAGGTGCTCATAGAGGAATTTGAACTCCCAGGCTAATGAGACCTGGACGAAGAGATTTTACCAAGTTGTGATGGCTTAAACTTTTGCATTGTGGTAATGAACAGCTCTGCATCCTGCTAGTTGTGAGCTGTAAAATAAAGCCATATATGGATGGCAAAAGCAAACCATCCTTTCTTTTTACTGCTAAAATGAGAGGCTGTTAAAGTGAAATAAATTTTTGTGTGAAGCATTCTGCTGGTTCTAAGAATCAGAGCTTGTGTCTCTTTTTGTATCATTTAGGACACACCAGTAGAAGACTGAATTGTGATGGTGAGGCCAGTTTCTTCCTTGCCATACTTACTTCAAACTTTCTTTGTGGGTTTTTGCATGGTTTGTGTGTGTGGTTAATTCATCGTAAACTACCCTAAGGTTTAAGCAGAAGAACTGGCCAACAAACTGCATGACTACTGAAACAAAAGAATTGTGCACTTCAGATGAATAACTGAAAACAATAAAACAGATAAACAAAAACCCCCAGCTTTTAAAAATCATGCTAAAATTACTCTTAGCAGAGTATTGTACATATTCAGGACTGCAAGATTACCTCCAGCTCCGTTAGCTGATATTCACACATGCTTCCAGATGGGTCTTCTCTTCTGATAAAGACAGTTATTGTTAACCTGCTTTGCATTCTTTATAAGCTGTGCTTATTGCTGCATTTGTTCCCACAGTACTCGTTCAAGTCTGCAAGGCCTAAACCTTGTATTCCTGCTATAATACTTCGAGACTGTGAGATGAGTAGCTAAAACACCTAGAAAAAAAGTCTTATGCACTGCTTTTATTTGCAAGTGTGTTACCTTATGAACCTCAGTTAATCCAGTACTAAAATGGAATGAAATCTTGACTCCTTGAATGCCAGCAGCAAAATTCACACTGGCATTAAGGAGTTCAGGAATCTAGTGACTTCTTCCGCAGTACCAAGTGTTGCAAATCCATCTGTGCCGGTGTCTGTAAAATGAGGAGTAGAAACACAAGGATTCAACCTCCAAACTTGTTGCTACTCTATAAGAATATGTAATTCTTAATTGTGTCTCATAACAGGCATTCTGTCTCCTTTTTTTTTTTCTTGGCTGCTTTTGAGTGTTTCTGGTGTGCCCAAGCAGGGTGAGCACTGGCTATGCATCCAAATGTGCCAGGTACAGTGCGTCTGCACTGGGATATTAATGAATGTTGGCATCAGGAGACTGGCAAGGGAAGAGCCCTGTAAGAAAAGCCTTTTCTTTCAAAAAGTTCTTCTGTGCTCCATGGCTGAGGGACAGAGTTTAGTGCATGTTCAGTGCTGACTTTCTCATAACTGTGCCTGAGAATTTGTGTCCTACTGTCCATGGTGTTGATCTAAACTTTGCATGATGGTCTGGGTTGTCAGCTCTTCAAAACAATGACTCGGAAGTGCACCTTGTATCTTTTCTCCCTTCTCCAGTGGCCAGGAATCCAGCTCAATGCACTTGACTAAATGTGAGTCTCTGGAATAAGTCTCTTACACTAATAACAAAATCCCGTCAGCTTTTTTTTTTCATAGAGTTCAGTTTAATTTCCTTAGTTAAAACATAAATAGTGTTGTTACCCTCTGTTCAAGCTGTAGCTCTGCTTCCTCTGTGCAATGTACAAATGCAAATATACTCCTCTTGCATCCAGAAGGTGTACTACAAATATTCTGTATTGAGAGGTAGGACAGATCAACTCAAAGTGGGTAGCACAGGTATAGTCCCTACAAGACTCCAAGCTGCACCAGACTCAATGTGATTAACTATCATCAGCACTTGGAGCTTAGACAGTGGCATGTTAAAGAACATGGGGGTCTTCAATCCATTTCCTAGCAGGTAAGGGTTCTTGTGGCAAAAGCATGGCTAGAACTGGTGGGAAATGGTGCAATGGCAGCTTACCCAGAACAACCAATGGAAAGGAACCCAAGACAGGAGCACTCACATGTTTCTAGCGGAGTGCTTCCTAGGCAGGTTGGAGACAAGCTGACGGAGAAGCCAATTGACCTGCTGCTTCTCCTGTATTGCTAAGATGTTAGCATGGCACCATGCCCATTGCCTAAAGACGTGTTTAATCTTTGACAAGGTACAGTGTTTGATAGTGATGTTGTTTACATGTACATGTGCCCAGTTGAGCTGAAGTGTGCTGCACAGTTAATGCCATATCATTCCCTGAATGGTCTTCTGAACTCTTCTTCTGCTAGCCTTTTACTGCTGAATGGAGAGGAAAACCGCCACATTTTAATCACTAAGCCCTATTTTCTTAGAGGTAGCTCTTTCCACAAAGAGACAGTCTATGAAATCCTTTAGTCACAAGAAATAAAGGCAATGATTGATTTGTATTCTGCAATGCACCCTCTGGCTAAAACCAAATTATAAGTACCAAATGGTTGAGATGGGGCTTGTGAAAGGGCAGTTATGTGAGTGGCACTAGAAGAAAAATGTTAATAAAGGGCAGTCCACTGAACTGAGGTTAAATACTTTCATACTTTTCAACCAACCTAGAAATGTCCCTGAATTCTCATTAAAAAACATTCTCCATAATCTGATGTTTTACCTCATTAAGGAAGGGGGATCCTGAGGATCAAGAAATATCACTTTGTTGAGGAGGAATAAAGGTAAGGGATGTAGTTGTTTTAAAATCCTTTATTTCTTTCATTTTCTTTAAATATTTGTCTTGCCTTTTTGTTCATTTGTCTGAGCTTTATTTTGTTTTTAAAGTTTGAGGGGTTTTTTTTAAATGAATGAACTTGAAGAAGGTTGGAGGCTTGTCCCTAATTGTGTGCAGGCTCATTTGTGCTCCTGAGGCAGAGCTGAGTCAGGAGGACGGTAAGTCTTCCCATTGTCACGTTGGGCACTAGCCCTACCACCAGCCCTGCTCCCCTTTCCTCTCCAATCCCAGTACCCTCCACATCACCCCCTGGGAACAGGCAGAGTCTAGTTCCTGCTTCCAGGTTAGGAATGGGCAAAATCCCAACATGCTGGGAAAGGACTTAGCAAAAGCCTGTGGGTGTTTGAGTCATGGTTTGAGATGTCATCAAGTCTGGCCAACCAAGAGTTAGCATGCAAGAGCTTATCCTAGGCACAGAGTACAAAGCTTGGGTTTAATCCAGATCATTGTGTGCCTCACCAGTGGGATTTTGGATCTGGCACTCTGGTTTATCGCACAGTTGTGCTTGTTTTCAGCTGTGCCGCTCAATGCAACCTGGGCTTTGGAACGCTTTGAGGATGCTAACACCTCATCTCTAATTTAAGCACAGAGAAAGTCCCAGGGACGTTTGCTTTGTATTATCATTTGCCAAGGGAAGTGACTGATAAAAATGGTGTGAATTGACAAGTCGAGTCCGGCATAAGGATGCGCGTGTGTTAGGGAGAAGCCCTGCAATGGATGGGAGGATGTACTTGAATGGAGATTCCCACTCAGTGGCCTGCAGAGTGCTGTTCTGATAAAGCAAATGGACCAGCACCCAAGAAACTGTTGCAAGGATGGTGCCTCTCTCCATGGGAAGGAGCAATACACCTGTGAAGAGCTTTCTCCTGCATTAAGGTACAGCATATACCTTGTTTTCAAATTGGACATGATAAGCCAACACTTGCTTTAAATTTAAAACTAGGATAAAATAGCATTTTCCTAAGTGCATGAGCTCAACACACTTTTAGTTGCAGCTGGCATGTTTGAAAGTCAGGGTGCACTTAATCTGGGACTTTTCTTTATAAAAAGTTTAACCTTTTTTATTTAGCAAATGCTAGATTTCAAACCAGTCTGTCTGTGTTGACTGAGTAGTGTTGTTTCTGCTACAGAAGTGTTTAATCCTGAGAAAACTCAGATCTAAAAACCTCTTCATTGGCTGAAACGTTCAAAGATTTAACAAATTCAGCAAGTGGGAAAATTAATCTTTGAATAGAAGAAACAATCTGACAAAATAAGCCATAAAAGTAGGTGCCAGGTGTCGTAAGGAAGTTCTTCATGCAGCACTTGCTTAATGTATACTCAAAATGCATCCACTTTTGTTCGAAGATCCAACAAAACATATGAAATTGGGTTACACCAATTCTCTTGATCTATGAATCTTCCACTGTGTCAAAGATAATGCACTAAACAAACTTACATGTAAATGGTGTGATAAAATGATCTACTGTATACATTATCATCCATTAATATTGTTGGGGCTAATGCATTTCATCTGTCATACACGTTGTTTTATATTATCCCCACCTTTCTGAAAAAAAACACCACAAAAACTGCTAGGTTGACAGTCATGCAGGCTACCTGCTGAAAAGTGGAAGTCCAAGGACACATTTCCCAGCACCATTTTATATGCATGGCTGCCAGTGCAGGAGACAGCAGCGTGGCTTGGTTCAGTGAGGAAAGGTGAACTCTACTCTGGGCTTTGCTACTGTCTTCTGGGAAAGTCACTTTGTTTCTTTGCTTTGTGCATGTTTCGCTCTTCCACACATCACCTGCCCTCTCTCTTGTTTGTAAAACAAGGGGAGCTGCGTGTGTTTTCATGGCAACTGGTGTAACTGGCCCCAGAAGTCACTAGACTCTGGTGTAGCATAGTAAGTCAAAAATAGCAATTCATAATAAGATGAGAGACTCTGAGATCACTCTGACCTTGAATTCTCGGCTGCCTTTTAACAGGGAGAGGGTGAAATTGGACTGAAACAGCCCCCTCGTTTTGTGTGGAGCTACCAATGACCCAGGCTGCATTTGAACCACAGCCCTAGAGGCGAAAGCCTTTGCGTCTCATTGCCAATTCACAGCAAGAACATAACTTGAGCCCACACTCTAATGCTAAGCAAGGGCTGAGTGTTACTAATCCTTATTCACACATCTACACCTATTAAAATCACATGTGTGAAGGTTTGCAGGACTTGTTCCTTTATTGTAACGATTGGCCCTTTCATAACATATTCTTAAATCAAGTAAAACATTGAATTATCTGCCAAGAAGAGGGGGAGAAAAAAAGGGAAAATTCAAGTGTAATATGTGGCTTGCTTTCTCAGGAATATTGTGCTGAGTGGTGGTGTTTGGCTTAAACTGAAACATTATGTTTTTAGAAGGCTGAGAAGAATGATTAGACATAATGGTTTCAAAGACTCATTATTGCAAGTGCTGCACTTGATTTTCCAACTCCCAGAAAAACCACCTCTGCCGAGACTGCCCAGCAATGTCCCTCCCACTGGAACACTTGCCCTTCTCCCTGGCTGCATAATGTATGGAGGGCAGGATTATCTGACTCGCTAACCATCCCTCTTGGCCCACATGGCTCCAGGATGCTGTGGAAAATCTACTTGGAAAAGATCTTTCAGATTCTGACTTTCAGTGACCCTGTGACAGAACAAGACAGAAAACTGCTGCTTTTAAAAATGCCAGGTACTCACTTTCTTCATTCCTGACAGAATTTATAAGCATCCATTAATAATGTTTTTGTTTGTTTGTTTTCGTCATATAAATTATGGGTAATAGTCCTTAAAGAATTCTCATGAAAGCCCATTACTTCTCTCCTGATGCTCACATCCCCATGGACCAGTCACTTCAGAAGGGTGATCAGGTGGAGTGATAGAAGACAAGAGATTGCTTTTTTTGAAAGGTTCTCAGATTCTTTTTCAGCCAACAGTGGTAGCCAAGGGTGAGTGGCAGAAGTTGCCTGTCCAGTGATTTTGTGAGCACAATCACAGTGTACACATCGGTCATGATGTCACCTTGAGCCCTTTATTGATACATGTGCAATCATGCAGAATGAATCTCTTAATTATCACACTGTTTTTTTCCCTGATGCTCATGAGAAGTCATCACAAGTAAACCACACCTGCTTGGAAGCTGAGCACCCTAAAATATAAAATGCCAAGATTTCCTTTCCTATGCTTCATGTCCATAATTAGAGTCAAATTTCCTTCCCTTCAAAAAAATGATGCCATTCTTTGAACCATTGCTTTTCCAGCAAAAGCTCTTCTCATCAATATCTTCAAGTATCTTGCCCAGCATCTCAGTCATCTCTTTTTAAAAGCCATCTGTAGAGAGACCGTTTTTCACTGTTGCTATAAAACCACAGCTTCTGAACCCAGTGGTCTGTGGAGCATGGATGGATGTTCTGTTTGGGAGACATACTGCCTTGTCATGCCAACTCCAAGCCTCCATTTCCTAATGCTTCTACAGGCAGTTTAGTTCTTTGTTGGAAGAAAAGAGGACAAAGGGTTAAAGTTTAAAAGAGATAGCTATTTTACCAACTTTGTCACATAAACAAATAGGGTATTTTTCATATGTTATGCAGTTATGACTAAGAGATGGTCTGAGTGGGATGAAATAAGAAATAATGGCCCATGAAGTCAGTGATAGAAGGCCAAGTATCCACAGAGCAATAGAAAAAAGTTGTCCCCATTATACGTGGCATGTGAAGCTTGTAATCCTCCTCTATTCATTCTATTTTCTTTCCCTGTTGTGGAGATTATTTTGTACAAAAGATACTATAGAAAGTAACGTGGCCTTCCATTGCCTTATGCATATCATAGTAAGAATAAAAGCACTTTGGTTTTATAAGGAAATAAAGATGTAATGTTCACTAGGAACACACGTGATCAAACTCAAGTAAACTCAAGTTTAGCTGGAAAAAAGTCTTGGAGGAGACCTTATCCTTTCATTCTGAGGAAAGAAAGAAGGTTGTAGCAAGGTGGGGTTCTGTCTCCTTCCAAGTAAGGAGTCATAGGACAAGAGGAAAAAGCTTCAAATTACACCAGGGAGGGTTTAGATTGGAGATTGGGAAGAACTTTTTACCTGAGAGGGTTGTCAGACACTGGGCCAGGCTGGCAGAGGTGCTGAGGGCCACGGGTTAGTGATGGACTTGGCAGTGTGAGGGCAGTGGTTGGATTCGATGATCTTAAAGGTCTTTCTGTGATTCTAAATCTGTGTCCTGTCATCAAGAAAAAAAATCTGTTACTAAAACCAAATAAGACCAGGAAAAGTCTCAAATGCCTTTGTTCACTATAGTTGCCTATACTTGCACCAGTGCCCAGTTGATGTTGGGTACTAAATACACAACATTATTGTTGTGTGCACCTGTGTTTTGCAGCCAAATACCAGGAAAATCACCCCAAACTCAGTCAGAGTAAAGCCAATCAAGCAATTTGCTTCTTGTGCATCTCTAATGGTTTCTCAGGTGAGTCTGAATGGGCCTCTCAGTGCAGTGGTGAGCTCCCAGTTGATTTTCTGGTTTTAGTGAACACATATTTTCATTTGAAGCCACTGCAAAAATTACCCCATGCTGGAAACAAGCATTCCTGGATCTCATAAACAAACGTATAAATAAAGAAGCCAGGCCTTCAAATGTGACTTTGTTCTAGATGCACATTAAATGCAGTGCATCACACACACACTCACTCACCCACTGTCACTCTCTGTACCCTCTTTTTAATTTACACTTTCTTTTATTTGCAGGCTTTTAAAAAGAATTACATGGCCATCAAACTGAAAGGAAAAAAAAAATGTAACCCAACACTTTACTCAGAGGATGGAAATGCTGCAGACAGAAATTGTTAAGTCCTTAACATATCAATCCAGAGTTGTGTAATTCACATCCAGAGCTGCTACCAAGTCATGGCAGGGGTGACTTAATACATTCCCCAAAGTCTATTATGTTATCCATATCCAGGAAGATATCTGTGCCAGGGCTCTCTCAAATCAAAGCAACGTCCACCATTCCTCAACTGTGAGCCTGCTGAGATTGGGGTTTTTTTTCCAGTTCCTGGCAAATAGATATCTGGCTTTAGTACATGCCAGATTGATGCACTTTGCGACTGATCCCTTAATAATATTCAAGTCTCCTAGCCCCAGAACACAAAAGCTCAGCAACTGCACAGATATCAACCTCCAATCTTTTTTTGCTGATATAAAAAAAATACTATTCTCTCCCTCTCCCAAAATTCACTCATTCTTTTGTGCTAGACCTCACCATTTTTATTTATTTCTTTTTAAACTTTCACACTAAGTCTGTCAACAAGCATATTTATTTTTTTTGTTTTAGCAAATGTAAGGAGAGACTATAAGTGAAAATGAGAGAGGGAGGGAGGGAGGAGGAAAGAGTGTGTGTGAGTTTTACACTTGGAGGCTGCATTACATCTACCAGTATTCCCTAATACACGCATTCATATTAAAATGCCCTACATGACTTCAGTGCTTCCTCCTTCATACACAGCTATTACTCTTAAGACAAGTCTGTGTGTGGAGCTGTTTTCTAGCTCTTGATTAAAAATTCCAAGGATATAATTGAAAAAAAAAAAAAAGGATTAACAGCCACTTCTTGCAAATAAAGCATTTTTCAGGAACCAGCAGCTGAAAGCAAACAGCCTGGTCTGACTTGATTTCTTACGTTTTTATTGCTAGGCCCCTATGAGACTAAATGGATAGAATTATTTTATAACATTGTGCTGCTGTATAATGCTCTTTAGTTGCAATATCATGATATATTAATACCTACCTACGTTTCAGTCTTCAGCAGTTCCTTTCATCTGAACAGATGAGATCTAAGCCACTTTTTTTCAGTCTTTTTTTGATTTGTGGACCCCTACAAATTTCCCACAAAAAGTATGGCACCCTTTAGAATTTCCATATGCAGAGATTGTTACATAGCATCTGTGGACTGATTTTCCTTAACCTTTTACTGGTAAAGGCAGCAAGAGTCTGTGGGTCACAGACTAAAAACATTTTCTAAGACTTTAAAAAGTTAATTAAGATGCAAACTCCTCAGCTGTTAGATCAGCAATACCTCTAATTTATAAAGGTGATGGGGAAGGGACAGAGAGGATCATTGTCTTCCCAAGAACACCTCCATAGACAAAAACTTTGCCTGGTATTTCCAGAGGCACTGTTAACCTTCACTCTTCTTGGGCAGCAATAGATATGTCAGCATAAACTGTGGGCACAGAGATCTACAGAGATTTGAAGGCTTCTTGTAAATGAAGTCACTGAGCCAGTACCTACAGTGTGGCTTCATGAGGAATCTTTTGCTGTATTTTCAGCAGTACCAAGACTTTTTAAACTGTAATCAGGCTTTTCCCCTGTTCTTTGGATGATATAAAAATCACTGCATTCAAGATGATGTGGGTTTATTTATTTGTTTTTCTTTTTTTTTGTGGTACTTATTTGTGATGTATGAGGAAGACTTAAAAATTGTAGTCAAAGCTATTTCTTCACTGCTTGTTTGCATTGCTAGTGTAGGTCTTATCTTTCACAGCAGACTACATTGCTACTGGAGTGCTAAAAAAAAAAGCAAGCAGGACAGCCCATTAAATGAAGATCAGAAGTTGAACAAATTGGGAAGCTACTTTTCATGGAACTGTTAAAATCATCTGGTTTTGCTTATTTGCTCTTAAACTATAACCTTGTGAAATGTGTGGCTGAGATTAAATCATTGTCAAAGTCTCAGCCCCTGTGCCCTTCCATTAGGATGTGTGAGAGTTTCCCCCTGCACATTCTGAGATAAGTCTGGACTATTTTGGAATACTTAGTGCATTCAGAGCGACTTGTTCCAGCACAGATAAGGCAAGTGGTGCTTTACAATGTACTAGCTGGTCTTGCTGAAGTGTGTGTTACAACAGGCTAAGTATCACTTCCTCGTGTACACTGTCAATTTGGATTAAATTCTAGTTAAGCTTTTGTAAAAAAAAAATATTTTACAGTCTTCAGGTCAGGCTCCAAGATAAACTCCAGCAAAGATTCCCTAACTCTGCATAGTACATCACTGGTAGTCTATGGGAGGATGGTGGATCTGAACGTGTTTATTTCTGTTTCTGAGGAATGCTGCTGAGAAAAGTAAGACAAAATTAAGAGTAAAAGGAAAGCTAAAGGCAGTCAAGAATATGTACATTTTTTTAATAACATAATTCTTCCAGTGGCAGTAACTGCAAGAGATGTGATGTGATCTCAACTGGAAAGGGAAAGGGACTTGATATTTGTGAGCGGGAGAAGGGTTCAAGGGATAATCTCTGTGCAATGATGGCATTAATAACACTGAGAGCAGCATGGTGAGCAGCAGGGCTTGGGCAGTTTGCTCTCTGTGCACCTATCCGACACGGGCTCTCTGCTCTCCGACACTCACACTGCTTTCTCCCTATGGACCTTCCCCCTCCTGCTGAGTGCTAATTTGGACCTCTGTTGCAGTCATTAAGTTTATTAAGACATAGATATTGTTGATCTCTCAATCTCCTGTCACACTCAACTGAAGTTGATCTATAGTTACAAATGTTACAGCACGATGAGGTGAACCACTTTTCTCCAAGAAGCCAAGATAAAAGAGGTGAGATTGTCAGCCAACAAAACTAGGGAAAGTTGAACTTCACATATCTCTCTGATGAAAAACAAGCATATTAAATCTTTTAGAAAGTAAAACAAAACAAGGGAGCTCTGTGTTGTTAAGAGAAACAAATCCAGGAGGATTTTAAGGAAACTTTTAGGAGTTCTGGTCAAAGTTATACTAGAATACCACATGTTCACTTGAAATAATGCTGGTGCCAGTTCCAGAGGCTGTATCCCCAATGTCACAATCTTGGCATTTCCCTTAAAACCACAATTCCTGAACGTCTGTCTCTCAGAGGCTCTTTGCTTGCTTTATTTAAAAAAAAAAAGGAAATGTTTATCCTTTATGTCCTTATGGTCAAGATTTCAACTCGAGTATGCAAACAGGAGGGTACTGTACACTGGCTTAATACTCCAGAGAACAAAATCGGGGCATACAAAGACACTTTCTTTTGCCAGCTTTTTTTAATCTTTCTTTCTAAAAAGTCTCTTCATTAAAAGCAGAGTTCACCTCTTAGGCACGTAAAACTTTGGTGTGTAGTCTCTGCCAGCCCTTAGGCACCAGCTGCAGTCAGTCGAGCAAGACAGCTACAATAGAGAGGTGAGCCATGGCACAGTGGAGATGTTTTAGCTAGCTGGGATGACTCACTGTTTGGGCCTCTTTATTAACTATACAGGACACTCAGATGGCCACTTTAAAGCTGGGCAAGAGAAAGTATTCTCTGACTTGCTACTGTTGCAGATGATCTTCAAATTAGTCTGTCTTCAATGCCTTAACCTGCAATCTGCAAAGTATAAGCAGAGCCCTCTGCCTGTTGTGTCCTGCTGATGATAGGGAGGTGAGCCTGAACACAGGAGGATCTGTTCAGCCAGGGACAGCAGAATTGCAGGAAAAGGAGTAAAAGCTACTAGTGATGAAGGGGCAAATCAAGATGATACTAATTTGTAATACAATTTGGTTGGAACTAGAGGAAGATGAGTTTGAAACAACCGTGGTGTGGTTCTTTTTTCGTCCCTCTCTCAGAGAGGGTAACAAACAACTGCTGCTGCAAAAAAAATCTGCCTACAGTGGAAGGGATTTTCTGCCTTGACATCTTTAAAACCAGCCCACATGTCTTTCTAAATGAAATATTGTAGCTCAGCTAGAAATGACAGGCTGAAGGCAGCAACCACTTGTTGAAACTCAATGACCTCTGTAACACAGGACCTCAGAGCTGAAGATCCTATTTTTATTGTAGTACTTAGATCCAAATAACATCTGCTTGCAGAAGAAAAAAACCCACACATCAGTAAATTTTTATGTTAAATGAAAACTGATATTACTATTTCTGCTCAGCACTATACACGCACTTGGTAAAAATAGACAGTCCTTGTCAAAAGAGTGTATCAGATACATTATTAAATAGGAACATCCAGCTTTGTGCACAGAAGAAACCTGATGGACTTTGGTGACAGATTCATGCACAAATGGCCTAATTGGTGCAACAGGATTTCTGGGCATGTTAAATACCTGAGGCACAGCAGAAGCTCCCTGCATGTCCTAAGGTGGTTATAGATGGTCATTGATGACAGCACTTACTTGTCCAGACAGAAACATCTTAAGGTGTGATTGTGAAAGAGCTTTTGGTTATCCTCCCAAAGGGAGTAGTGGGAGTTCATCACTTTTCACATCCCAAATCAGGAGGAAGGAAGGAATTTCATCTGCCTACAAGACCGTACACTGCTGCCTCACCAACTTTCCTGTAATTGTCCCATACTGCAACAGTCAATGTTTCAGTCATAAATCATGTAGCTCTAGTGCCACAGGAAAGTATGAAAAATGGGCTTCATGTACTATTTTAGCTATGTTCTCCACTCCTGCCTGGACATAGATTGCTTTAGGTCAGAGGGACAAAGAGAATGAGCCAGAGGACATGTGCATATTGATAAAAACATGCACAGTTCTCCCAGGTCCTCTATACACAAACTCTTTCAGTCTGGGCCACCAAAGGAGAGACCAATGTTACTGTGATTTCTACAATCTCTGCTTTCTTCTGCCGCCCTCTTTAGCAAAATTACTGCCTCACCTCCCTGCCTTTGAGAAGACAGCTAAGCTAAGAAGGCTGGCAAGGCAGAGAGAGAAGATGGTGCCCCAGGCAAGCCGTGGAGATGCCAATTCTACCACAATGCCTTGAATGCCAGATTATGTCTTCCCACAGACGCAGGAGATGTCCTAAGGGTGCTGTTGCCTGAAGAATTACAGAGGTTCTTGTACAACCATGAGTTGTAGTGAAAAGGGTGAATGGAGAGGGTGTGTATGATAGACCTGTGCCTCAGGTAAAATAGCAGACAAAACACACTGTGATTCCTCTTGGGAGTCCAGGACCCACCCTTGCCCTTTGTGCTTCTCTAAATAGAAAGAAAAGTCTCCAGTAGAGTTTTATGTCTACCAAATGCCTGGAAATCCAAACACAGAGAATTTTCTGTTAGACAGGTGCTGATCAGAACCTTATATTTGCCTTTTGGTTTGAAATTGCAGCCTCCTTTCTAATCAGTGCAGGGAAGCTCTCACCTGCAAAACAGCTCTGTAGGATCAAGGTCCTTGAAAGGTGCTAATGGATCCGGAGGGTGGAGGTAGAAGAGGAGGAAAGCAGCTCCCTGGTTTCCTTTCTGCAGAGGCATGCTGTCTGAAGGAGAAAGTAAGTCAAGAGAGACCAGCTTGAAGAATCAGAGCAGAAATGTCCTGAGCATTTTTCTCAGTGTAGTAGATAAAGGATGTTTGGAATTACTCCTGTAAATTATGCCCACAACCCTGTTGTGTTTGCAAGTTCATCTTTTCTGTTTCATGTTTCTAGGGATCCCAAATTAAGCAAGGACAAGGGAGCTCAGACATCAGCTCTGCTGGAGCTAATTGCAGTACTTCAGGCTGCGGTAAGTTTCCCAGAAAGGACCCTGTTCCTTTGCAGCTGCCAACTCCTCCTCTCCAGAGACACTATCTAGAGACACCAGCAGCAGACAGAGCCTCTGATGCAATAAATCTTGGGAGCACTCCTGAGACCCAGGGAAAGCACTTGATGTTGCTGCTATCTTGATTGTTTTGGATAGCTCATTGTCACCTAATTGTACTGTAGGAAGGTCTGTCCATTCCCTCCTGTCTGCTTATTTATGCCCTCAGGCTATGTAAAGACTGCATTTGCCTGAAACAACAGACAACCACAAAGTCTCCAGTGCCACTCTTTTGGTATGCACTAGCTCAGACTCCTTGTTGCAAGAAAAACCTCTGTCTGTTGATAAATAGCAGTGTATTTTACAAAGAGAGAGAGAGACTGCTCTGCTTCTTCAGCAGGACTCTGCCTTCTTGGCTGACTTGAAACTGCTTGATGTAGTTGAGACAGTTTTGCCAAATGAGAAGGTAAACCAGGAAGATGTATGCTTCAGGAGCTGGAGGAAGAAAAGGAAAGAATAAAAACCCCATTAAAGCAGAATTTATTAATCAGAAAATTATTTCCTAGGAAAGAGTGAAACATAGTAAATGCCTCAATTACAAATGGCATGGTCAAGCTATTAAAATATTTTCAAAGAGAAATTAAGAAGGATTTACTTAAGAAGGATACTTTTACTTTGTATATGTTTTAATAGATCAATTATTAATTTATATGATGGCAAACTTTCAGTGCTGGGAGCTTGTTTGAACATGCAGTGGCATGGTGGTGGCTCTGTGCAAAATACTGGTAACTGCTTCCGTGCAGAAAAGGAACCATGCATTCTTGTAGTTTTCTGTATCATGAATTTGAGCCTTCCAGTCTCCCAGGAGGACTGCACTTCTTGTGGAAGTGTGGCTGCCAGCCTGTAGACCTGGCTGGGCCCTGAGCTGGGCGTTTTAACTCTGGCCTTGCAGGAAACACAGCACTCATTCACTTCCTACCCTAAATTAAAACTTCCTGTCTTAGCCCAAGATGAAGCCTCCATTGTCTCCCTTACTGACTGCATTATGATGGTGGCCATAGGCTGCTCTGAAGATCTGAAGTATTTGTCACAGGAAAAATGGGAAAAGAAACAGCAGTGCACTGAAGAGCACGAAATTGGATTGATTCAAAAAAATGAGGCATGAGAGATTGCACTGACTTACTTGTGGTCTGAAGACAGATCGACTGGAACGCAGCAAGGTGTCTGCTATGACTGGAGGTCTGCAATGGGCAAATACAGCCTCCTTGGGAAAGACAGACAGGGAAGAAAAGCAGGGGTGTTAGCTTCTTTATGAAAGAGCAGCATGAATGTATGTGAACAGGAGACAGGCTGTTTGGGAGCTTGTGGTCAAGATCAGAGGACAAGGCAATTAGGGTGACATTGTGGTGGGTTTGTTCCAGATCACCTGGTTAAGGTGACAAGGTCCATCAAGTCTTTAAACATTTAGGAGCCTCTAGATCACAGTCCATGGTACTATTGGGAGAATTTGACCTCCCTGATTTCAGCTGGAAGTCAAGATAGTGGAGTGTGATAGGTTCAGAAAGGCTCTGAAATGTGTTTAGAAAAACTTAACACGGACTGTATAGCCAAGGGGTGAGTGGTGGCCTCCTGGACCTGCTCCCCACAAGCAAGGAAGAACTGGACAGGGATGTAACAATCAACAGCAACCTTGGCTGGAGTGACCATGAGGAGCTCACAACCCTGGTAACAGCAAAGAAGATAAGCAGTGGTGCACTAACCTGAAGCTTCAGGAGAGCAGACTTTAGCATCCAAGTCAGGACATTGCAACCTGAATGGGCAGACAATTGGATGCATAAAAAAACTATTTGGATGGACAGGCTCAATAAATAGTGATTAATGCATTGAATCCCTGGTTGTCAGTAGCAGCTGAAGTACTAAAGGAGCCTATCCTGGACCTGTCCTCTTTGACATTTGTATCACTGAACCTGGAGGAGCTCTCACCACCCTTGCAGATTACACCAAATTGGAAGGACAGTTGACATGCTCAAGGGCAGGGCTGCCATCCAGAGGGACACAGAGTAGCTGGAGAAATGGGCCAACAGGAACATTATGAAATGCAACAAGAACAAATGCAAAGTCCTAGTTGTCTCATTTGTGTCCTTGGAGGTTTTCGAAATCTGACTGTAGAAACCCCTAAACAAATGGGCCTGAATTCAGAGCAAAATTTGCTTTGAGCTGGAGGCTGGACTAGAGACGTCTTCACGTTGCTTTCAACATGAGTGGTTCTGTGATCATAGGGAATGATCAGATAATTCTTTGTTGTTAAACTTGATTGTTTTAAGAAGTTACTATCCCTGTGCTGACTATTGCCATCCATCAGCCAGAACCCCTACAGCTGGAATGCAGCTGGCGCATGTTCGTGTTCCTAAACCATTGCAAAACTAATCCCTTTTACCTCATATTGCAACAGACTACAAATGCATACACAGCTAATTACTGTGTGTCAGTTGAAAGGGCAGTCACTTCTGGCTGAGGGCATGCTCATGGCTAAAAGCTTGCTAGGTTTGTTGCCTCCTGCCATCTGCTCTCAGCCACAGCTCACCTACAAGAGCATCCTCACTGATGCAGCATCAGTGCAAGCCAAATTGTTAGCATTTTATTACCTGTATCGCCCTAAACTCTGTTTAGGGGGCAGTATCCCAGCAAAAAAGCTGAGCAAAAAGAGGGTTCTTGCTCCAAAGCACTGACTACCCAAACAGGTGCTGAAGGCAACAAGTGGAAGAGCACAGAGCACTGGCCAGGCAGTGGTCTGCAATCTCATTCCATGACTTCTGTGCTCTAGTCGTTTAAATGTAATCTTGTAAGGCTTAGATAGTAGAAGCATACTGCATCTGGATAGTGTTTGATGTTTGCCTGTGAACATATACATACAGACACCTACACTGAAGTCCTTTCCCTTGAAATGAGAATATTTTGTAAAGGTAATAGACTACTATTTTGGTTGGTTTGGAAAACAGAGACATATAGATGCAAACATAAGCCTGATTAGTTTAAGAGTGTCTATAACTAAACAGCTTGCTGGTTTTATTTATTTGTTTCTGTTTGGAATATTAGATCCAGTCTCAGGGAATGGCCAGCTGTATCGGTGCACATAGATCTCTTTTGCACAAATAAATCAAACTAAAGCAGCCCAGTTCTTGTAGACTGACATTAGGATAAGTATATCTTAAGAAAGTTCTTATTCAGACTTGGCTTCAGGCAATAAAACGTCATAGATGTGTAACTCAAGTGAGTGAAATTTCTAGGGAGCAAATTAGGCTAAAAACATCTTCTAGAGACAGATAGAAAAGAATCAGACACCACCCGAAAATAAGGCAAGTTATGCAGTAAATGTTTCATTTATTGGATTTCTTCCATTACTATTAGGGTTAAAAGACATATTGTCAATAAAAACGGTATATTCAAGGAGGGCTCTGTATTTCAGAAGCTGATTTCTTGTCACTCACTCCTATAGTGCTTGATATCACCTCATGATAAAGTGTGAATAATCTCTGCATGAATGCATATTTCTACCCATTAACCATTTTATTAGCTGACAGAATTATCTCATACAAAACCAAGAGGTAGAGCTGTGGTTTAGGCACTAAAAAGAAGGTATATTCCTACTGAGCCATAGCCATGACTTGAGACACGGAGGGTAGGTTGGGAGACATTAGGCTGTGTTACCAGGTTGAAAACAATGTGTGAGGTTTTTTGGGTGTCGAATTGAATTCTTCAATGTTTCTCCACCAAGTGTGGCTAGAAAGCCCACACCTATTGCTCAAACAACACCCTGTGACCTGGCCAGTACGTGCGAAACCTAAAGCCACAAAGAAAACCAGCAGTAGCTGGTTGTTTGTTGATATTTTCCCCCTTGACAGCTTGCTTGAATTTTCTCATGTGCTTGTTTTGGTCAAGGCAATTGACTGCAGAAAGGAGCCATGGTTTCTGCATTTTCATGCTGTCATCTTGTCTGCCCTAGAAAAAAATTGCCTCTTTCCTAAGAGCCAGTACTGGTAAGGCACTGGGCAGATGTGTTTGCTTCGTGTTATTGGAACCTTTTCAATATTGAAATCTTTCTTGACATTCAGAGCAGATTTAATGATCCAAGATTATTTGTAAACATACGGACTCCTTTGAGCTGTAGACTCAAATCCCAGCCTGGTCAACCAAAGTCCTTTTATCTTTCCAAAATAAATAACTTGAATTTTACACATTGCAACCAACACTGGGACCTTTTGGAGAAGACCATGAAAACTGATGACTCACTCCCAGGTATGTAAACGTTAGCCAGGAGACCCAGCTGGCAGTTATCAGACCATGTTTCTCCAATATAATCTTGGGCTTCTGATGAGACCTTAAAGATTCTAGGTCGTTTTTCAAAACACATCACATTTCTTTGGCTAGCCCTGGTCAACCCTCTTAGCTCCCCAGTTCATTGCAATGTGAACTGGCAGGAGAACATCATCTGCTTTTCAACCATTGCTCTTCACAAGGCTCTGCAGGATTCTCGGGACCAAAATGTTGTACCAAAGTGTAAAATAGTGACATCACTGTCAGTAAACAAAACCCATTGCTCAGTATTTGATATATTGTAACAAGTTGTGAGAGTTAAAAAAGCTTGGAGAGAGGTCAGCTTTGACAAGAAAGCCTACATCTCTTGAAGACTGAACTTGGAGCACATGGCTTTGTTTTGCCAGCTGTTACTTAAAATTAGGTATCCAAACAAAAAATCATGTTCCAGGCAGTGCATTGGCCCTAGTTTGGGGCTTTTTTTTTGTCTTATAATATTATGTTTCTTTCATTGTGAAACACGATACTTTTTTATTAACCTAAGGTATCACCAAAGAACCTAGTACTCAACAGGTGCTGTTGACCTCTGGAGAGCTCTCACTTCCCCAAGCATGAAACAAGAACTGTTACATACAGATAAATGATACCAATAAGATGCATAATCTATCCTAAGTGACTTGTACTACGTTAATTAAAACACATTGGTTTAATAATTATCAATAAGACTTGGACTTCAAAACCAAGCTAACTGCAAGTTGCAGTTTGAAAACAAAATATTTGCAAGAGAAGGAACTTGATGTTGCCATGAAAGCCAGAAAGTGATTTCCTAGCCCTTCACGGGGCTCCTCTGAGTTTGTTGTGGTAGCAAAATTCCACCTGTTCAAACACACATGGGCAATATCTTCCACAGCTGGAGGGACAGAGCCCTTTGGCCTTCTAGCCTGGAGCCCCCAGAGCCAACCTCTGCACCCAGGACAAACAAGTGGCATTGGAGTGAACAACGCCGAGCTCCCTTCTGTCATCGTTTACTGATGTGAGTAACATTACTTGAGTGAGCAGTTCAGGTGTGTCAGTACTCACATGTATGAGGCTCTACAGAATCAGGCCCTTCTTCTGCAACCAGCTTTTGGGCAAGGACTGGGCCTGTCTTGAACACCAACTTTGATGATGCTTAATAAGTAGTTAGCAACTTCATTGGGACTGAAGCCAAAGTGTACTTGTTTAAAAAAACAATAAACCCCACAACAAACCACAGCAGATTGTGAAAAGATCTTTGAAAAACAAAACAAAAGCGTGTAACTCTTTTTGTTCATTTGGATCAAATTATAACACATGGCCCTGCAAAGTAAATAGGAGTCTGTCACATTTGTATTTGTAATCTCGTATTGTTCTGGGATATAAAGGCATTTTAAAAATCAAAAAGCAAACAAAAATGGAGAATATTTGTTAAGGTGTCACTCTGCAAGGCACTAGTTAGCAAAGACGGTATGTACATAATCAGGGGCAAATGGGGAGTGTGCATGCCCACACTGTTGTTTACTAAAATCTCTTGAAGTGAAAAGCAATTTAGTCAAAGGACCAGAGGAAAAAGAAACTGTTCAATGCATTTGTACATAGAGTTAACAGTGAAGTATTTCATTCTTCATGTTTTTACTTGGTGTCTTGAAATAATCCCTTTTCTGTCTCCATATTCCCACTTAGACATTGTTCACAGACTTATTTATTTATGAAGTCTGAAGGTTAGTCCCTACCTGCTGAGACTAATTAGCCCTGTTCTTTGTGTCCTATGCAATCCTGTCTGATTAAATGTACACATTTGTTTTACTTCTTTTCATGCTTCCTTTCACTCTACTTCTGCTTTACTGATTAATATTAAAGTTGTAAGTTGCAGTGATTTTTTTTTATTTCTATTTTGTCTGCATCTTTCCCTTTAGTATGCAAATTTCTATGTGAACTTTTTAATGCCTGAGAATTCACGTTAGCCTTGTCGATCTCTGTATTATTATTTTTATTATTCTTTTTATAGAAGACAGTTTAGCTGAAACCCCCCAAACTCTCTAAATATTGCATGACAAATTGGCTTTGTTTTGGAAACCCTATGTGCTGAATGGCCCTTAGCATGAGCAGCAGGTTAGATTTCTGGAGGAATGTTTGGATTATTTAGTACAGCTTGTCCCTTGCTTTCAAACACTATTTCCATTAGTCAATTTACTAATTCCCATTGAAATTACTGTCCCCCTCCCTCCTCACTCGGCACCCCCTCCTTTTGTTCCTTGCCCATGTTAAAGTTCCCAATTGACTCGTCCATTGTTACAATTTGTCACTGCTGGAAGATCAATTTGTTTTCCCCTTCCCCTCACCACATTATATTCGGGGAACAGATGCCATTTCTTGCATCTGCATTATTCTGCTCCCCATTTTGTTGCTGCGCAGGCAGAGCTCTGGCTAGTGACTTTACAAAAATCGCTGGCTCCAGCCCTGGAGCGAAGCAGCTCTCGCCGGGGCGGGCGGCCCCGCTGCCCGCCCCCCTCCCCGCGCCTGCGGGGACCCTCCGGCCGAGGCCGCCCGGGCCTGACCCCCCCTTCTCCGGCCGACCCCCCGGCCGGGCCCAGCCCGCTTTCACTTTGATTTCCCCCGGCGTGATGTTGACGCCACCACAACTTTTCACTTGTGAAGTCTGGGAGTCCTTGATTCTCCGTCCTGCCATGCTAATTAACTTCTTCGCAGTCACATTCCTTTTTCCTCCTCCTCTTTTTTTTTGTGTTTTTTTTTTTTTTTTTAAATATTTTTACATCAAGGACCAAAAAAAAAATATTATGCCTTACTGGAAGATAATTTGGAAATATCTGATCTTCAGCGAGTCATCTTGCACGTTTCAATCCTGCATGTTATAACCATAATAAATGCGAGGAGCAAGTGCTGCTTATTTTTAATAATTTTTTAAAAAAGGGTTTTACTACATTACAGTGTTTATTATGATTAGAGTTTCTTACCTCCAATGAGTGGCAAGAAAAATGTTAACGGTTTCCAAAAAAAAAACAACAAACCCCACCAAAAAAATCCAACCAAACCACCACCCCACCAGCCTGGAGTCACATGGACACAAATAATAAGGGCACAGGAGAATCCGGGCTGCGGGGAGATGATACATTTATGAATGCTCAGGATGTAAAAGTTAGTGCCTGCCAAAGAGCAGAGGCAGGGGCACTCGTTTGGGTGCTTTTCCCCTCACTCCCCCCGTCCTGGAGCTCTGGGCTACACTATTTTTTTTTTTCTCAATTTAATTTCTTCAATTTGATTTTTTTTTACCCCCCCCCTCCCTCCACCCCCTTTTTTTTTTTGTGTGTCCCGGCGGCGGCCCCCCCGCGCCCCCGCAGCCCGCTCTCCTCCCCTCGCACTCCCGCTCTCATGCCAAAAAGGATCATTGTTAGTTTCCTACTTCCCCCACCCTCCTCCTCCTCCCCCTCCCGCGCCCCAGACCTGTTTATTTATGCAGACGTCACCGGGGAGCCCCCGCCCCCTCCTGCATCTCATTAAGTGCCTGGTGTGTTTCTCGCTCCCTGTCAATAATCCCGGATCCCAGACTTCTCCGTTCCTCCGGATTTCGATCCCCCTTTTTCTATCTGTCAATCAGCGCCGCCTTTGAACTGAAAAGCTCTCAGTCCAACTTCAACTCACTCAAACCCGAGCGGCACAGGCTCCCAATATCCGCGGCGGCTGCCCCCCCGTTACAGCTGACTTCTTGGGTTTGTTTGTTGCATTATTTTTCTCCCCCCCCCCCCCTACGCCCCCCCCCCAATATTTTTTTATTATTAATTTTTTCCGTGAGTGCGTGCGCGGGTGTGAGTGCGTGTGCGCGCAGTGCACGCCGACCAGCTCCCTGGAAGAAAGAAAGAGAAAATCCCGAAGAAGGAAAGGAAGAAGCCTAAAGTCACTGGTGCAAAGGAGCAAAGAAGAGACATTTCCCTCCCCTCCTCCTCCCTCTTTTCCCCTCCCCAGGAGGAAAGAGAAGGGGAAAAAAAAAAGAAACTTTCACCTTGGACTCTTCTTTTTTTGGTGCAAACTTTCCCCCCCTCCCCTCTTCTTTTTTCCTTTTTCCCCCCCCATTCCCCTCTTTTTTTTTTTTTCTCCTTCCCCCCCTTCCCCTTTTTGCAAAATTGCTGCTGGTGGGGTAAGCCAGGAGGAAAATGCCGCAGCTGAACGGCGGTGGAGGGGACGACCTGGGCGCCAACGATGAACTGATCTCTTTCAAAGACGAAGGGGAGCAGGAGGAGAAGATCTCCGAGAACTCGTCGGCGGAGAGGGATTTAGCTGATGTCAAGTCGTCTCTCGTCAATGAATCAGAAACGAATCAAAACAGCTCCTCAGACTCGGAGGTACGGGGGAAGCCCCCCGCGGGGCCGTTTCGGGGCGGCGGGCGGGGGCCGCGCTGCTGCCCAGGGCCGCGGCCGGGGCCGGGGGCGCCGCGCCGGGTCCCGCTCCCGCCGGCGACCAACTTTCCTTCGCGGCACCAACTTGTAACGATGCCTTCTGTTTTGTTTTGTTTGTTTCTCCTTCCACCTTCTCCCTACACCTTTCCCTTCTTCTTCTTCGCCTTTTATTCCTCCCCTCCTCCCTTCTTCCCCCCCCTTTTCCCCCAAAAAACCCACCTCACTCCCCCGCTCCCCTCCCCAACTGCCCCACGCCGACCCCCGGCTCGCTCCCAGGCGGAGCGGCGGCCCCCGCCTCGGTCCGAAACTTTCAGAGATAAATCCCGGGAAAGTTTAGAGGAAGGTGAGTACGGCGGGCCCGGCCGGCCCTGCCGCCCCGTACCGCTCTGCCCGCCGCCCCTCCGCCGGGCGCCCGGCTCCTCTTTTGGGGACACTTTCTAAAAAAAGTTTTCCTCCCCCCCACCCCCTTTTTCCTTCTTTTCCCCCTGTTGCCCCCTTCCTTCCCCGCTCCCGCTCGTGTCTCCCCCGCCATGTTAGCTGCGAAGAGGCAAGATGGAGGGTTGTTTAAGGGCCCACCATACCCGGGTTATCCCTTTATAATGATCCCCGACCTCAGCAGCCCGTATCTGCCAAATGGATCGCTCTCTCCGACGGCGAGAACGGTAAGTGCCCTTTCGTTTTTACCCCGTCCTTTCCTTACCCCCTGCCCCCTTCCCCTGCTCCCACCGCCGCCGCGCTCCCCGTTGCCCCCGCTCGCTCGCTCGCCTGCCCGGCCCGCCGCCCCCTCCCCCGCGCCGCAAACTTTCCAAACTCCGCGGGCCGCAGCGGGAGGGGGTTTGTTTACACTTCGCCATATTTCTTTTCCTTTATTTTTTTTCTCCCTCCTTTTATTTTTTTCCCCATTTTTACTTTCAGTTTTGTGGGCAGTTTTCCGGAGCCCTCATAACCTCCCCTCCGGGAGGAGGTGAACAGAAGGAAAAAAAAAATTCCCCGAACAAAATGCAAACAAGCCTCAAAGCAAGGCTGGAAACAAATTTTTCTTTAAAAAAAAAAAATGATTTTTTTAACTTGGTTTTTCCTTCCCTTTCGCTCCCTCTTTCTTCCCCCTCTTCCCTCCCCTCTCCCCTTCGCTGGTGACGGGGGCTATTTTCTCCCGGCCGAGTCTGGGATCCACTCCCTCCAAACTCCTCGTTTTCCATGGTGATCCGTCTCCTCCTGCCCTCCTCCGTGGCGGCTGGGCCGGGTCCCCCTCCCCTTTCCTCCCCCTTAACCCTCTCCTGCCCTCGGCCGGCCCCGGCCTGCGGGAGCGGTGATTTCATCGTGCCCGGCGCGGAGGGGCGGGGGGGGTGGGGGGGGCAACGTCTCCTCCCGGCCGTGGCTGCCGCGAGTTGTGTCCGGCCTCAGCGCGGGTCCCTCTGCGGCCCAGGCTCGGTGGAGCGGGAGCGCGGCTCCGCAGCCCGGGGGCGACCGGGCCCCTCCGCCCCGGGGCTGTGCGGCGAGAGGCGGCCTCGGAGCGGGGCCGTCTGCGTGTGCCTTGCGGGACCAGGGGTTTGGGGGGTGGACCTGAGCAAGGCAGAGGGCTGAGTCCGGAAACAGAAATCGCTTCGCTTAGGGCTAATAATAACAGCAACAACAACAGAAAATAATCAAACAAGTCGAGCAAAATTTCTCCTGGAAGTATGCTGGCAGGCAAACAATTTGCTGAAAGCGTCCGGTTTTTTGTTGTTGTTCTTTCGCTGTTTTTTGTTTGTTTGGGTTTTTTTTAACCCCGGGTTCAGTGGCAGGGGTGTGCTTGTCTGCACGCTGGTGCCTGGAGGTAGAGCAAGTTTTAGCCCAGATCTCTGGATGCCAGGAAACTTTGGGATCTGCTGGTGGATTTGTAGTCCCAGCTGGTTTTCCGCTCGTACTGGCACCCACGGTGTGCTGTGCTCTGACATCACATTTCTCAAGTGTCACTTTTCTTTTTAAAGAGTTTTAATTAGATTTTTTTTTTTTTAACCTAAACCAGTTAAATCTGCTGGGACTACAAAACCCTAGGTATTCCTCCCGACGGGTTTAGTGTGGCTGTTTTGTTTCTTCTGGGTGTTTCTAAATCTGAAGCGTCCACACCGTCACCGTGTGTGTTTATATGTTTTTTTTTTTTCCCTTGTGGTAACACGAGATAGTGATTTACAATAATAGATCTACTGTTTGGGAAATGTTGAAGCTGTACTAATGACTGAGGGCTTGGGCAAGTTCAGTGTATCAGATCTACAAGTGTTTTAAAGCATTAAAATATTAAACATCGGGTCAGTCTTGTTTTCACTTAGTAAAATGTCAGTAGACACAGATTTCTGAGTGCAGAGTGACAGGGAGATAGTGAGGAAGGTTTCTGACTTTGCATCTCTTTTAGGGCTGCGGTAGGGTTTTCTTCTGGTAGCTTGTAAGGCTCTCCTTGCAAGGAGGTGATTTCAGGGACAGTAGCATAGGGGTAACCGCAGTTTGCAATTGTAATGATTGGGAGGAGAATTCAAGGGCTGAATGCATTATATTTTTCCTTTTGAATACACTCGCCCACATGTATATGGATGATAGTGATAAATTTCAAATTCTATAAGCAACCAGGATCCAGATGGCAAAACAATCTTTGTTACAAATCACTTTGTTACAATTTGTGAAGCTTTGTGTTCCTTTCTCTTTTTTCCCCCTCCCTCCTTTTTACCTTACATGCATTCCTCAGCTCCCAGTGTAGGCTAATAGGAAAGCACACCTCCGCTGGGTTTTTTTTCTTTTAAGCATTTCTCTTAAAACAGCTACAGTTCTTTCTTTCTTTTTTCTCTTCCCCTCATCACCTTTATTACAGCCCCTTAGCATGTGAAGATAGGATCCTTCAGCAGTTAGCTTCCCTGGAAGTATTCTTCCTCCCCTTGCTCCCCACCCCCCAGTTAAAAAAGGCCTCCATAGGAATGTTGGGTTTGTGTGAATTAAGGGTACTGTACAAAAGAGTACAGGTTGTTTTATTGTTGGTATAGCAGGTGGCCTGCTTGTGTTATCAGATGGATTCTGAAAGGATATTTCCACACTCAATAGGCAATTTTCTTATTTCCACATCCAGGCTCCAGCAACCTTCTCCTATCTTCTTAACCTTATTCTTTCACATTCCGTATGCTTGTTTGTTTGCCTGCCACTTAATTATAGTCGGGGAAAATTAAAGTTGTTTATTTAGGCCTGAGAGCAGAATATTATAAAGATTCAGTGGGATAGCTGTTGTCTGTCTCACACTGTTTTTAGGTGGATTCTAGTTCTCTGCTGTGCCAGCCTTCAATTCCAGACGAACTAGATCTTTCTCCTGTTTGTGGGTTTTGTTTTGTTGTTGTGTTTTGGTTTTTTTTTTTAATACAGGTTGACAAGGTATAGATGATTCTGCATAATTATGAATTTTGTTTTTATTTGTGTAGCTTTCCTGAAGCCGTATTTATTGTGTTTTAGTGCATGCAAGGTAAAGAGGTGATGCAGATACATAGCAAAATCGCTTTTCCTTTCCTTTTGCTGTTGTAGAATCTTAAAGGTCTGTGGGTGTGGTGGGTGTTCTTGGTGGTGATTTTTTTTTTCCCCCTTAGATTTTTTGTTTGTTTGTTTTATTTGGGGGTGTAGTGGGATTATTGTGTTTTGTAAATGTACCTGTAATTGTCTGTTGAAGAGCAAACTCGTGGGCAGCATTTTCTGCTTTACTGCTTCAGGAATGTGAAAGATTGTGAAGTGTCATAAAATCTGCTTATGATGAATAATATATTATCTCAAGAACAACGCTTTAAATGCTGCAAACTCTTTACGAAGCTTGGTAGGAATCATTTTATTTTTAAAAGTCAAAGATTTTTTGCATGTTAACCTTTTGATGGAATACTGTGGATTGGTTTTAAGAATAGATGTATTTAAAGTAGAGGTCTAGTCAAATAACAATGAAGTAATGCATCTGAGAGTGCCAGTTCCATATCTCCGCTTGCACAGGGATTGGGATAGCTGTCTGTTGGGAATAATAAAGCAGAATGTTTTCCTTTATGAGTTGGGAAATGAAGAAGTGTTGTATATAATTTTTACCCTAAATTTAGAGCTTAGTTAACGCTTTCAGTGAGCAAATAGATGCGTTGTGATTTGAGAAAACGCTGCTGGCAGATATTTTTACTACTGCTGCTGCATTTTCCTTTCCCCTAAGTTGTTGCTTGGTGAATGACACTATAGGAGTAAGCTTGTGTTTGATCCTGAAGTCTGGGAGTTGGGAACAGCTGTGGTGGAGAGCAGCCTCCTCGAGTAGATTTTAGGTTCAGGAAACTTTTTTTCTCTAATTGACTTGAGAAATGGATGTTTTCCTTTATCTACTGAATCAAATAACATAATCCTTCCTGATACAAAAGCTGTAGACCCTGGGGTGTGAAGGGTTAACGGTGGTCCTTTTTTTTCCCCCCCCTCCCTCCAATTGTTTTGACAACACTTTTCAAAGTGTGACATTCCGAGCCCTTGCAATACAATGTAATATTACTGTAATTACACAGGTCATTACATTTTAAATAGAGAACAATAAAATGCTTATCGCACTGAAAAAGAACAGGTGTTCTTGCCCTTCTTTGGTATTTATGCTAATTGTTTTTTCATCTCCTTCAGAAATATTTATGGCTGGCGTGTTAAGGTTTCAGTCTCGATGTGACAATATTAATTCTTTACTAATCTTTATGGTTGAGGTTTAATGTCTGCAGTATGGATTATAGTATTAACGTCCACCAACTAGTTTAATAATGTAGATACAACTTAATATGTCAGCACTTTTCTACTTTGTGATACATAGTTAGTCAATGGAGAGTGAATTATTCACTTCCTTTTTTTTTTTTCCTTAAAAAAAAATTGAATGGACTTGCTTTTAATAATGTTTCTGGGCTTGTGTAAAAACAGGCTTTTAAATAAGAACTGATAATCCTGTGGTGTAAATCAAATGGAACCTCCATAGAGAAACTTTCCTCATGCTTAATTAGGTAGATTGCTGAATCACTCAGCTATAGCATTAGCATAGCTGCTATACAATGGCAAACATACCTTATTTGTTTGTTAACTTACTTTTGGTAAAGAAGCTGATTTATTTTAAATTATTGTCTTTTTTTCTTCTTTTTTTCCCCCCTCTGATAAGATTTCATTCTGGAGCAATTGCTGCATTGCTTAGTCAATCAGCTTCTCTTTAGGGGGCTATGAAAATTAGAGAAAAGTTTCATGTTTCTGGGACCTTGCAAAACAATATAATGCAGTACTGTTACTTGAGTGTACAGGATAATTGCAGGACTGCACTTCATTAAACATAATATTTGCTTTGGAAATCGAACAATTTTATATAGGTGCACCAGTGGCTGATCTGTACTGGAAGAAAAAATACAGTAGATGCCTTTCCAGGTTTTTTGAATGCATTCATACATGGACTGATGATGTTGAGTGAAGTGGCTTTTTTTCCCCTCCTTCCTCTTCGTTTTTTGTTCAAGCAAATATGTGCTGATTTGTCAACTGAGGATGGAGGAGGGGGGGAAAAGGAGTATGTTGCAGTTTTCTTGCAGCTTGTAAACCGGAATGTAGGTAAAAATGTTTTAAATTTGTCAAGAGTTTCATGACTGGGCCCCAAAATCAGATAAAAAATGTGGTGTAGAGAGAAAGGACAGCTGCAGATTTTTTGTGTGGACGTGTGTTTCTGTACCATGACTAAAAACTCTGAGGACCTTTTCCCAGCTGTCTGGGAGTTATGTGGAAGTTGGATTATTGGCAGTTAAGCATGAGACAACCTGGATTTAGCAAATGCTCTCCTACACAGGAAGCAGATGACATTATCCTGGGGGAAGGGAGGAGATCCTTCTCCAGGCACAGCCAGGGGTGAATGCTTGTTCTGCTCCAACCCCCCAAGCCTCAGAGCAGCCAAAAATGAGGACTGGTGATAGGTACACATAAATATAAAAGTGATTGGGTTGTCAGTTTGGTGTGATTTTTTTTCTTTTTTCCTTTTTTTTTTTTTTTTTTTTTTCACTTAAATCAGGCACTTTGCTCCCACACTGGGGCTGTTGTGAGAAGTTTTGCTTTGAGGGGGGTTTGTGAGGTTTGGGGAGAAGTTTAAAGCTATGTTCCCCAGGGCGTCTCCTCAGTACCTCGTCCTGGCAAATATGTAAGTAAGCCTTAAAACTTTGACTTCTAATTGGGCACATTTGTGAAGGAAATGGTTAATTTTACAACCAAAGGCAAACTTGCACCTCGACAGGTCTGCTGAAAGAAATGTGCCACAGTCGTTTGCTGGCAAGCACCGCAGGGTCATAAATCCACGGGGTTTATTTACAGCCTATAACACTTATGAATGTTAAGATATTTGACGCCACGCTGGCCTTATAATATCCAAGGTCCACAGACACTGGCAGTGGGTCAAATTTCTTTCACTAATTATAAGCAATGAGAGATGGAGTGTGGTGCTGGGGGTTTGTGTTGGGGTGGGGGGAGATATGGAAATCCTCTCTCTCTCTCTCTCCACCCAAAAGCAAAGAATCTTTCTGCTCCTCCTCCCAACTGCTGGTTTATGTTTGTGCTTTTTGGTGGGTTTTTTTTTTACATAGGCTCAGAAGTTTATAATTAATACTTACAGTGTTGTAAAGCTGGGCTGTGGGTGACACAGCCAGGCTGAAGGTGGGGAAAAGTTTAGCACAGCTTGTGTCCTTTACAGAGATCTCAGCAATATTGAGCAGTATTTCCTAGATACCAACACAAGCAAACATTTAAAGAGAGATGACACCTGGAAATGTTCTTTAATTATCTCACATACCACCGAGCCAGGGGAGGGGAAAAAAAAAAAGAAAATTGCATCAGGTTTTATGCAAAAGGTAGATGTTTGGAAATACATATATTAAACAGTTTTGTGTATATGAATCAGAGCCTCTTAAAAAGCATCAAAAGCCCACATTAAGGGAAAATATGCTCTGAATGAATTAAGGTGTTGAGGTTAGAGGCAGTTTTTAGGGGAGAAACCCTATGTCCTGCTGGAAGGGACAATCTGAGATTGTTGTGTTGGTCAGCATGGAGGGCAAAAGGAGTAGGGGGACATGCTAAGGGTGGTGTTTGGGGAGGGAGTAACTGGGGGGAGGCCACTGAAGAGTAATTAGAAGACAAAGGAGGGATGTTGGAACCAGAGGAGAAACTGTAAAAACTTTGGGGGGGGGGGGGGGTGGCGAACCCACCAGTATATGAATGGATGGTTAGAGGGGAAACTTGGGATCTGGGGATTGACTCTTTAAGTGTCAGGGAAGTCTGGGGCCCGAGGAGAAACACTGCTTCACTCAGCAAAGCTCGTTATTCTGAACTCACTCTCCATTAAACATGCTTTCCTAGAGCAGACAGTCGGATTTGAAGTGCTGCTGTCTTGTCTATGCTGGGGGTGTGTGTGTGTTTTAACAAGATAATGTGATTACTCAAATATGCCTAGGTATTTCTTTTAGCTTTAATTTCTCCAGCAGTTGATTTTGGGCTCCCTGTAGGTTACTGTTGTGCTTGGAGACTAATTTAAGAAAAAGGCAGGGTTATGTGTGTGGTGGAAAGCTGTGCTCCTTCTCCCATATGTTTTTCTTCTACGAGCCATGTAAAACCCGACTTTAAAAAAAAAAAAAGAGGGGGCTGTCAGTTTGGCCCTTCCACAAATAGCTGTACAGTTTTGTTGAAGGTTTTATGCATTTCCCTAATCAATGGAGCACTGTGACTTATTAGCCCCTGGGGACAGATCCAAATCCCCCAGCACCATGCTGCAAAGCTGGTATAGTATTGTACCTTTTTAACAGGTTATCAACAAGGATGTTCCTCTGGTTCCCAAGACACTTCCCACCCCCTCTGGCATCTCTCCCCCCTCCAGTTCTTTTTGGCAAAATCTGTTCAGTCTCGCGCCTTTGTTTTAGGTTGGCTAAACCCTCGACCCTTATTCTTCCTGGGGTCATGCTCAGGCAACTGGGCAGTGCTGAATGAGTTAAGTCGCTGGCTGAAGTTTGGCTTCATGCAACTAAATTTGAGGCCTGGTAGGCATTAGCAGGGCACAGCACATTTACAGAGCTTAATTAGTACGCGCTGTAATTGTTCATGGTCTGCCAGAAGGAGTAATGTTCAGGAAAAGTGGAGTCGTTCTTCTGCAGTCTTCAGTTTTAAAACGATAAATCACTTGCATATTTGTGCAGTGATTCAAATGGAGCTGAGACCTCTCCATCTCAACATGTGGTAAATTGTAAAGTCAATGAATTGCAGATGTAGGGTACAGCAGATTCTCTAAGAAAATGAGGAATGAATGGGGAAGGGTGATGCTATAAATACGTACTGGGCAGATAACTGGGTTTTTGCTTGCTGTGCCAATTACGATGTACTAAAGATATTAGCAGTTTTAGTTGAATGCATTTATTTTTAATTTTCTTTAAAGAAATCCTAAACTATATTTAGTTTAAACTAAACCTTACCGCTTCACTTGGTGGGGGTTTTTATTAATGCTCCAGAACAATAGGTTTCATATGGAAATGCGCGTGATAGCCATATTAATACAAATTAATTCATCATGGGTAACACTGTAGCTGTTACCAGAGGAGTTTATAATGATGGGGCACTTTAAAGTGTGGCTGACCCAACTTGCAAGAAATGTTGCAGTAGAGGATACCTTTATGTTCCAACTGGGGGAAACTGAGAATATCTATCTCACCGTGGCTTTTTGTATCTGCCTGTAATTCTTTCCAACTTCAGGGAGAATTTTTTGGGTGCGTTAATCTGACAGCCCAGAGCCTACGTTAAGAAAAAAAAGCAAACACAAACAGAACTACGCTACAGAGATTGACATCGTAAATGCCGCGTATTGTTTTTTGTTGAATGTGGAGAATGTGTGTCACTCTTACTGCTGTGAAATCTTGTCTTCCTTGGGCTTGGTCCAAGATCCATTGAAGTCAGTGGAAAAAAAGGCTTCTATTAATAACGAAGGGCTTTGGATCAGGCCCCGCGTGTCTTGAACCAATGGCCAACTTCTTCAAAAGTGGATAAAGGTACTGAAAAAAGCCAAACTCGGCTAATGTCATATTGATATATTGCTGCTTGTGTGGCATCCTTTGCTCTTGGAGGGGAGGGGGGGGAAGTTATGTTTCCAATGGTACTTTCTTAAATGAGCTCCTGTTTCTGCAGTGTCTGACTTTCCCACATACGCATGGAGTATCCTGGCAGGATCAGAGTTTGGTCCGAGGCTGTGTTGCATGTCAATACTGCTTTTCTAATATGAGTAGGTGGATTTGTATGGAAGTTGTAAAAGTTAATGATTGTTCTCTGACTCATATGCTGCTGGTTGCTGCAACGAAGAAATGATGACAGGAAAACGATAGAAATAATAGGAGGCAAGTAGGCTTTGGTGAGCAGAGAATGGATTTGCATTGTTTGAAATGCTTTTGCTGCTTGCTGAAGGAAGTGGGAGGAGGGAGAAGATAAGAGGGCAGCTTCTTTTTGGGGTCAGATGTTTTGAGTACCACCCTCCTGCAGGTATTTGGCCAGGAAGTGAGTCTGAATTCAGGAGGCGCTCTCTGTGGTGTTAAAGGTCCCATAACCATTTTGTTAGTCCTACTGATACAGTTAGTCCTGCCTAACTGTTCTCCCCTCTTGACAGAACAGGTTTTAATGCCTTAGGCTCCCTGGGAAGTGCAATTGCTTGCCTAATGGCTACCAGGTATGAATGTGTAGCTATCTCACAGCTTTGTAGGTCTCTTCAGAGTAACTATGGTGTGAAAAAAATTGTATACAACAAAATCAGCCTCTACCTTTTATTTCACTGTTGATGGTGATATAACTGAGATGCTGAAAAAAACCCTGAAGGAGGATGTGGGAAGCAATAATTAGAAAAATGCCAAGCTGAAAATACTGCAAGAGGACTTTCTGGGGAACATGAGTGATTCTTGGATGTTGATATAATAGAAACAAATCATCCTATTTTAAGAAGGAGAAAAATGGAACAAGAAAAGGTGGGGGCATACCTCTCTGAGCACATCCAAACTCCCACTAGAGTCAGTGACTCCTTAAATAATGGCCTGGAAAAGTCTGAGGTGATAGGCTTCTCTGTTCTAGAGAAAAGCCACTACATTGTTTTCTGGCTTTAACTGACACAAGTATTTAATAAAGGTTCTCTTGAAACTGCTTTAAACCCAAGCCTGAGTAATTTTAACTTGGTTACACCAGCGAACTGGTTTGGGGGCATACAAACTAAGAGGTTTGCATTGGTTTAATTAGATTTAAGAGATTTATAAAACCAGGGCCACTACTTTGACATAGGCAAGGTCTGGGAGACAGCATGTAGATGCTGCACTGATCTACACCCAGGATGAACAGACTGCTATTGAAATGACACTGTTATAAATGTTTGCCAGTATTAAAGAATCCAGGGGAAGGTATGACCTTGAATGAACACATTAGAAGAATAAGATGGCAATCAGCATTTCTACCTTTGTTTTCTCTGGGATGTTGGCAAGAAGGTTTTGTCCCTTTGAAAGGAGTTAGAGATTATAGTTGTCTGTCTGGAAGACAAGTCTTTGAGATTTTTATTCTTATTAACCAAATATCTCAGTTTACTTCAATCTATGTTACACTTCCTATGGGCTTTTTATTAATTTTCAAGCTGTATTTTATGGTGTAGATGTCTGTCTCTTTTTTTTCTAATTAAAAAAAGATACTTTACAGGAGCTAGTCACAAACATAACTACTGTACTGGTCACAAAACTGCTGTGTAAAGGATATCCACAAAGCTTATTTTATCTGGGTAGCAGCTAAATATCTTTACAATCCCCAGGGTTATTAAAGGCCAAATGCCTGGTATACGTAGTTAGTTTATTTTCCATTGAAATCTCTTGCTCAACTACACTACTTGAAAGTACTTCATCTTTAATTTCATAAATATGAAATTAAATTTCATAAATATGAAATGAAAAAGTGAGAAGTGGAGCCTGGGTGTAGCTGGGTGGTTGTAAGTGGGAACTGGCATGTTGCTGTGCTGCTGGTGTGCCCAAACGTGGGCATTGGGCGGGTTACGTGAGCACGTCTGTGTACATGCAGCAGAGGTGTATTATTCCTGAACGTATACTCGTTTATCAGGTGTCTATTCAATTTTAATTGACAATATGAGATTCCTGTGGTTACTCTGTGCACAGATTGCCTTGGGGCTCTACAGGGTTTGTGGGAAGAAAAGCCTTGACAAGTTTCCATTAAGCCCTGAATCGGGCAATTGGAAAAGAGGAGAATGAAAGGAGCTGAAAAGAGGGACAACTTGTTAGTGTTGCATTCTGCGCTTGCAACGAGAAACCTCTTTTAGACAAGAGTGGTTCTCAGGCCAAGAATTTCAAACTCGCAGAGAAACCTGTCCAGAACACAAAAGTTGTTTGAACGGGGTGCAGAATTGTCACAGTAATTAGAGCAATCTCCGTTTACTGAGTGGCAGCCTTTATAAAGGACAGGGGATAAAGGGTTCAAATTCATCTTTCTCTCTCCGATTCACTTCTGATGAACTGCCTCTGTGTATGTATGTGTATATGAAGGAGAGTGTGTGTGTGGCCACATTTTCTGCTACTCATCATTTGATTGCCCTTGTTTTTAAAGGAGGAGGACTTAGGTTTCTCCTTCCTGCCTTGAATGACATTTACAGGCGTTTTGCTTTCACTTATTTATTTTTATTGGTGTTTAATTTGATATACAGAAATAAGAGGATGCTTTGGGGAATGCACATGTGCTCTGCTGGAGGAGAAACCCCAAATATTTCTCAATCAATCAGTTTCTCTTCTTGTTCGATCTTGCATCTTTGACTTTTAGGAACAGCCCCATTATTTTTAATAGGATTACTTGTGGAAGCAAGAAAAATGAATGAATAAAGCTTGGACCCTTAAAATTTATCCTCTTGTCCTTGCAAGGTCTGTCCAGAGCTATTGAATCAGCTGGAGTTTTGCCATTGCTCTTATTAGGAGAAGGATCAGGCCTGTGGATTACGTGGGACTGAGTCTTGTGAACAAGCCAAATAAAACTGTAAAAATCAGAGTTATTGCTGTATGTGATTCAGGAGTGTCTGGAGGCCTTGGTCTGGGTTCATTTTGGTCGGACACTACACAGAGGAAAATAGGAGTGAACAGGTGAGCGAGCAGTGTGGGTGTGCTTGCTCAAGGAAGAAAATGTAACTGTTAAATTTCCTGTAGGCCTTTACTTTTAAAGAACAGAAAAATATTAAACCCCTAGACTTTCTTCAATAATCATCCCAGGTGCAAAGTTAGTTGTTTTGATGTCCACTTGCTTAGTTGTTCAGGCTTTGTGATTTCCTTTTATTTGTTTTCCCTGAAATAATAATAATAATAATGAAATCATAATAATGCTTTATAAAGACTTGGAGGTAGTGACCTTGGCTAATTTACTTAATCATTTAATCAGTGTTATGTTTCTCTTCTTCGTTTACTGCTATATCTGAATGCAGAGGCGGAGAAGACTCTCCTTCCTCTGTCTTGTGTTTTTGTAGCATATTGCCTTTAAGGCCTGTGGCATGGTTAGTTAGGTGTTGTGTGGGAACCTATGACTGTTGTATGTCTAATTCATGTCCCTTTCTCTTCTGAGAGACTTGGGATCAATCAGCATCTGCACAGGGTTGTGAAAATATAGACCAGAGGAAAAAAAGGAAGATTATGCTACTGATAACAGAAATGTTGTTAAAGCTAATAAATACTCATGGATGTGAAAGTTGTAGCTCAGAGGCCATATGTGGTTTTTGTATATAGTTTCCCCCACACACACTTCAATTGTTTCCCACTGGATGATTATGAAGAATTTGGCTAGATCTCTTTGTATTTCAGCAAAAAACAGCTTTGATTTTTTTTCTTCTTTTTTTACCAGCCCCTATCGTGAAAAAGCTGTGAAAAAATTGCTTTGCTAGGAGTTTGCATTGCAAAAATATGTGTTGGTGGTAAGCAAAGCATGCTTTATGTGTGCTTCTTTGGAAGACATGTTCCCCTAGTTCTCTTGCCTTGTTTGTGAGCATGATGTGTGAACACGTGAGGGATTTCTGAGAATGTAGTTGTCTTGTAAGCACAAGGAGGGGTTGAAGACATCAGTTTTCCTGGTAGCAGTGCTGAGTTGCTTATGGAGTGGTGGAGCATAGAGTCGGGTCTGTGTGTTGAACAGTGTCATGGTCGGGTTGAACAATGTCTCCATTTTTAGATGATGCTGTTTAGTCGCAACCATTGATGGTTTGTAGACCAGTTGTGATGTTTGCCATCCTGAAAGAGTACCCAGTGTGGTACTAATTGTACCAGGACTAGTAGTTGATGTGAATGTACTTGTTGCAAATTACGGACCTCTCTTGAACATGGCTTTCTCAGCCCTATCCCTTGTGCATTATTTTCTCAGCTGATAATTAATTTCTCAGTTTGGTAATTTGTCAGTAACTGGCTTCTCTTCAGTAATGAGTGCTCTGTAGTAATTCTCCATCACCACAGAGTAATTGCTGGCTGTATAAAGTCATTGATCTCTTTCATTTGCCATCTGGATAACCCTTCCTGTTAGACTGTTATAACCAAGTTACCTATTGCAACAAAGCCTAATGACACCCACGGTCACTGTCCGGGCCATGGCTTGACACATGGAGAGAGAGGGCTGGAGGAAGTTGGTTTTAAGTCACGGTCACAAGCAGGAGCTCATGACAGCAGCAGAAAGCTTTTATTTGATTTTACAGCTATGTAAAATCTGTCTCAGCCTAGAAAAGCAGCTGTTGAGTTTAGTTGTGCCGATGCAGAACAGCCAGTGTCCTCCTCTTATTGCATGCTATTTCTTCAAGCCTGCTTCTCTGCTTGGCTCTGTCTTACTTTCCTGCCTCTTGCTGGGGTTTTTCTTAATGGGCTGGTAAACACTTTGGAGATGCTTCCCTTCCTGGGAGCTGGTGGTGCAAAAGCAGACCAGATCCTGCACATGCACTGAGCTCACCTCCATATCAACTCTCCAAAGAACTGTCCTCAGCCCAGTTGGGTGCATTTGGATTTGTGGGATTGTGGCCTAAATATGTGATCCCAAGGGGGAGCTTTATGAAGTTTGTTTTGGAAAGAAAATACTTGGTGAAGTAGAAAAGAGGCTAAAGAATACTGGGAAGATGGTGCAAATGAGAAGCAAAAGTTTTCCATTTACATTCCCTGCTATTGCTCTGGTTTGTGTATCCGTCAGGTTTTGTAAATCTCGTGAGTTGCCTGTCAGCGTCTGCACACGCCTACATACCTTTAAAATTAGTTTTTGTTTTTCCTGCTCCTTGAACGTGATAGCTAATGCCACAAGGAGTAAGCTGAATTCTTGCTCTTTTTCTTCCGCTGCTGTTGGAATTGTTTGTTAAATTCCAATTATGGAGCTTGTTCAACACCTGTACAAACCCACAGCCATTGTTAAAGGAATAATTTGAGGACAATGGGGTTAACACAGGTGTACACAAGTGCAGAATTTGGATTGCAAAGTCTCTTTATTACTCTGTGTGCATAAGAAACAGAAAGAAAGAATTTGGCTTAATTTTCAGATCCCAGATATAATTTGTAGGACAAGCATTTGGAAGAAGAGTAAGTGGGGAGGGGAAGAAATGTCTGAACATGTTCAGACATGGCAATGAACACATGTGAAGTTGAAAGTTAAAAGGAAATAAACACTACACTCCTCTTTCCTCCCTACCTCACCCTCATACCACTTTCATGGAGTCACTTTTCAAGGTATAGCTGCATGAAGCTAGTTGGTAATGATCTTGCACACTGACTACCTTTAGAGTGATCACTGCTAAACCTGAATGATTGCATGCAACTGAGGTACTAGGACATTGCTGGTTTGTGCTGGTAGCAGTCACCAACCCCAGTTGCACCCCGATACAATCAGTAAGTTGCAGTAGATGTATTTTCACAGGGATATGCTCTTTGGTAGGAGCAAAATCAAGGTAGTAGGCTGTGTGACTCTTAAGACAACTTCTCTCTAAAGGTGAACATGGGCGTGTAGTCTCCAAAGGTGACCTACTGTCTCATGACACCAGAATAACCCTCTTAATATGGTAAGAACATCAATAAAAGCCAGGAGGATAAACGAGTCTGTAGGACATCTCCTTCTGTTATGTTGATACAGAGGTATAACTTCTTGTGTAACTTCATGAAAATCTAACAATGGGTCATCTTCCTTTAGGGTAATTCCAGTAAAGGCTAAAAGAGGTTTGTGCAGAATGAAAGTCAAGATCCACATCCCTGCTGTCGCAAGCAGTTGTAAAGTGAGATTGGTTTCTCTTGCAGTTTCATCATATTTCAGTTTCTTTCCTACTCGTGAGAGTTCCTCTAAGCAAGGATCAAACTTTCTTTGTTATCTGAAGTACTTTGTACATTTAGGGTACAGTAGACTGCTAAGAGGGAATAATTATTAGTGGCTAGATCCATGTTCAGATCAGTTTATCCTCTTGGTGATTTGCCTGTTAGAACTAATCTTGACTGCTACAAATAGGTTTGGTATTTGGCATTTCAGTTTATGTAGGAGGGGAGAAAATGGCCATTGCCTGTGAAATGGTTCAGAAGTTACTGACTGTTCTTTTTCAATAAGTAATAACTCAACTGAGCAGCATGTTTGGGAGTTTCAGGTATCAAACTGTTAGGTTGAGGGAGAAGTTGGTAGTTCCCATCTCGGTTGTGCACCAACGTAACTGTGTGTACACATGTACACAGAGGAGGACACTGTCAGACAACCTGGCTTATACTGCAGAAACAGAGTTCTGTATTAAAGGTTAATTTGAAGTTACAGAAAGAAGTATTTCTCACTTGATTTGAGGCTGTCCAGAAGGTAGCTAAAAATAGTCTTTCAGTGAGTTGTCGTGGTTTGGTCCACTGCAGATACGTACTTTTCTTTTTGGTGGGTAGTGTGACCTCTGCTGAAGAGTATAGTTGCACTAAGCTAGTGAGTAACCAGTTGCCCTAACACTTTAAATAAATTAACCTCTGAATTGCAAACTGTTGATGTGATCTTAATTCTGGCAGATGATGTAAGGTAGTGGTTGTGATGGTTCTTTGCATGTGTGTGAATTTCATTGAAACAAATAACTTTATGGATGAAAGACTTAATTTCTTCTCTCTCTGCTTGGATACTAATTTTTAAAAGATAATTTAATTATTTGTTTCTCTGAATGAGTGTATATACACTCAACTAATGGGAGATGAAACTGGTGTTGGTAAACACTGTGAGGGAAAGCATACCAATGTAGATTGCACTAGTTTCTACTGTTTGTGCTTGTTTCTATTGTTGTACTACTGTGTTATAGTAGCATCGTTCAGCCTGTTCCACACTAGGTACTGTCACTACAGTGTATCTTGTGTTTAGTTTGGGATAGCGGCAATATGTGGTAGATCGTCTTGGAGTTCACTGGAGGCCTCTTTTCTGCAGCTAAATAGCTCTGTTCTGCTGAGGTAGTGAAACTACTTGTTTTACTGGGAATGCTTGAACAGGCAAGGTGGGCATTGCCTTGCATCTTGTCCTCTCTGATCTCAACAAAGACCAAGGTCCAGCGTTGGCTGATTCTAATCCATGTTTAGGGCCAGAACCAGGGGAATGTGGGCCTGTGATGAGTGATCCTACCATGCTGAAAAAAGCCAAGATGCGATGTCTTATTACATGATGAAGCTAGAGGAGCAGTTAACATTTGGTGTCAGTTAAATGCTTTCACAGCTTGAAGGAATGTCCATTAAAACCTAGTCCCAAATCTCTGTTGTTATACTTCCGTGCTTGCAAAACCTGAGAGAGTCCGGTAAACTGTGTTTTGGTGCTGGCTGGTGGGCTAACTCAACCCGATGATGACATGGCCATGTAAGACTGTCTGTGTGATATTTGTATTTGCTCTGTCCCCAAGTATTCTGTGTGCTCATGATGATCTGTGGTACAGTGGAGTGGTCCTTGCTGGGAAAATCCTGCTTGAGACTCAGGATTATTCCTTGATGTTATTCCTTGAACAAATATATGCCTTTAAGCCAAGGGGGTTGTGCTGTGGCTTTGTCCTGCTCTGAGGGAAGGTTCATGCCCAAGAAGGATCACCACAGCCCTGGGGAAATGGACAGCTCTGCAGGTCAAATTTCAAGCTGAAATCGCAGTGCAGCCATAACCCTTTATGAAAGATCCTGATGAGAGTTTGGGCCCATGATATTTAAATATGCCTGTGGTAATATAATCAGCTGCCACGCACTACTCAGCTTCGAAGCTGATCCTAAAATAACCTTTGGTAGCATGACACATGTGAAGCTTCCCTCCCCTCCTGTTTAATCTCCTGTACACAGTCCCAGTGTAATGTTTATATGACAGTCATAAGGAAGGCTCTGTAGGTGTATCCAGGCCTTTTATGAGAGCATGACACGACATCAGTTTCTACATTTACCTCCCTGCTCCTTGACGTTCTCGTCTCTGCCATGCTTTCAGTTTTGAAATGAAGACAAGTGGACTGGAGCTGCCCTATCTCATACATAGGGCAAGAGCTTCCACTTAACCAAATTGCTGAGCGCTCAGTGTCCTTTGTCAGAACACATGATTTGGACTTTCTCCTCTCCTCCTTCCATTTCCCTGCTGATCTTTCACAAGAATAACAAACCACGAATGGATGTTAATGGCTCCATGTGTAAAAGTGTGTGTGTGTGTGTGTGTATATATATATCTTTTTTATATATATATAGGCTGTCTGGTTGCTGAGACGACTTTATTGGCATAAATTTGGAATATTTACAAGTGACAAATTCACTGGTGAGATTATGCAGACCAGACTAAATCAACTCTGAAGGGCATTTATAACACCTTCAGACAACCAGCCTTTTTGTGGGGTTTTTTTACATGTGTGTACACGCATATATATACATATATATATTTAAAATGTAGGTATGTATGTATGCCTTTTTTCTTTCTCTGAAATACAAAAGTAGCATTAATATTTCTACTGCTGGCTGTCCCTAAACCACAGCAATCCTGGAATGATAGGGAAGCTGTGGTGCAACTGCAGGATGAAGATATCTGTAATTAAAGCCACTCTTGTAAAGTGTCATTCCCAGCTGATCATTCAGACCCCTCTGAAGCTCCTGAGGGACCTGGGTAGTGGTGAGGTTTCTCAGTCTTTTTGCCAGGGGTGGTTTTCCCAGCTGGGTGCAGCTTTTTGGGGCAGCCCTGGTAATGCTTTAGACTTGCAGTGCTCACAGAGGGCATGCAAGAAAGGTAACTTAAAATCCTTGATTTTCTTTGACCAGCGGTTTGAGGGGGGAAATGGATGAGGAAGAGTGGAGAGCAAGAAAATGCCTTTTTGTAGTAGATTTAAACAACAACAACAACAAAAAAATATCCAAGAAATGCTGGCGATTTGAAAGCTGTTTGGAGGATTTGTGTGTTAGAAGTAGTCCCAGCTGAGAGACATTGCTGAGCAGAGTTCAAGCAAGGAGGCCAAAGGTGCAGCATAAATATAGTTTGTCAGATTGTTGCTGAAATAAATGAACATTATTCCATGTGATAATCATAACTACATATGTGGCATAAGTACTGTCATTGAGTGGTGCCACAAAATACTTAATGGCTTGTAGTCATTGTACCTTTTGACCTGGAAGCAAAAGGGTGTGATCCTGGTCCAATTTTAATTGATGAGCCTTCCTATTGATCTATGGGAGACTGTGAGTGCGGAGAGCGGGATGGATGATGTGGAGTAAGGGCTAGGGGAATAAGTCATCGATGGACTATTATGTTTATTTAGCTTTGATGGTAGCAGAGCACTTGGTGCTCACTTGCTTTGTGATTTATTTGGTAATGTATTGTCTTAAATACAAATGACTGTTTAACAACTCTGCGCCTAGTAATTTTACAAGTAGCCTTAGGAATGTATTCATTGTGTAAAAGGGTTTTGCACAAGAGCTTAACTGCTAGGAGAGGTGGAGAGAAGGTACTGTAACCAAGAAGACTCCTTGCTTGGCAGACGGAGAGGGATGACAGTCTTTGTCTGCAGTATTACTTACTTTTTAATGTATTTTTGTTGGGTAATCAATGTACAATAGGAATCCACTCCCTGGTCAACTTAAGCACCACCTAATTGAGAAATAAATGATAAATCCATTATGCTTTGCTAGTAAAGAACATATCAGAGTGATTATGGATGCTCTGCAAAATTTTTTGGCATCTTTTGACTGTGACCAATTGCCTTCCCTCGGGGCAGCTCCACAAGCTTGGTCATATCCTGACTTTGATGAAGCCAGGGAGAGTTTTTCTATGGATTTTTTAATTTTTAAATTATTAAGAGGGCCATTGTATACCAGTCTTTGTCTCTGGTGTTCTGCTTTCCTCTGACAGCAGGACCTACTTTGACCACTCTGTCTGGTCAGCTTTTGGCCAGGGCTCCTCATACAGGGAGGGGAATGGATGCTCTCCTTGTCTCCAAAGGCTGGTTTGCTGGGGACTCTGACAGCGGATGGCTGTACTAGCAAACCCTCAAAACTACGATGGCCCTTTGGCTGGTCCAGTGCCCTCTGCTCTTTCCAAGCAGCCTGACCTTAGCTGTGCTCCCATCACCGGCTGCCTGAGCTTGCTCGCCATGGAAGAGTGGTTCCAGCACAGTGATCCACGCGGCTCTGGGACAGGGCTCTGACCATGTGGAAGAGCTGGATTTTTTTCAGATCCAGCCTCTTGCCAGCATGGGGCATGCCCTTCAACAGCCAGGGGAGTTAGCAGTCACAGTGGATATCCATGAGGCCATTAATGAGGAGCTGGACAAGGGAGCCTTGCATCAGAGAGGAGCAGGGCGAGCTTTGTTTAATCAGCTTCCCAAGTCCAGTCTCTGACTACAGCAACTGATTTGCAACAGAAGCTGTCAGGGCAAGCTAGGATACAAAAGCCTGAGGATGTATTATTCTGCTTGGCTTTGAGGCTTTGCTCTGACTGCTAGTGATAGCTGAGATTTGCTAAATTAAAGAAAAAAAATCCACTTATTAGGTGCTCCACTCAGTTCCTGCTCACTGTGCAGACTTTTGGCTGCACCGTAGCCAGCATTGTGTCCAAGGCACCATCAGCACCCATCTCCTTTTATGCCAGGACGTCAACCCGACACCTGTGCTCCATGGCTGGAGCTGAGCCTGCTTGGTGATAGAGTAGGAAGTCTCCTCTTCTGAGGGATTATGACCTGGGAAAAGTCTCCCTGTTTTGGAAGAGAGAATAGATCTAAAGCATTGAGAAACTTCCCAGTTGTCTTTGTAATTTCTTGGATGTGATGATGCTTCCTGGTATTATTTGAGCTTGCCTGTGCAGGACTCGTGGCCTCCGTTTGCTTCTGCAACTATTCTGATGATTAGGGTGTTGTGTTGCTCTTATTTCTGTTCTGCTCAGCCCCGTGCTAGGGGAGCAGGCTGTGTGCAACTTATAAATACATATTTATTATTTTGAGTGGTGACTGAGAGAGAGGGTATTTCCTGCCTATGAATGACTGGCTGGAAGAGTTGGAGTCTGCTGCCTCTGGGGTGTCAGGCAATGCCCAAACCTAGAAGTCACTATTACTACTTTTTTTTTTTTTCTGCTGTGACCCCTGCCCTTCTCTCCTGTGCAAACCTGTGCCGTGTTCCCATGCCAGCTTGACAAAAATACACACACTGCTAAGATCACTGCCCCCTACCCCTGCAATTAAATGGCTGCTTTGCACAAGGATACAAGTAGCTTCATTGCCTTGTTGTAGATAAGGGTCATATGGGTCTGGCTTGGAGATATTGCCCCATACCCACAGCCTTCACTGGGACAGGAGTAACGGTTGCAAAATTGGGTCCTGATTCTTGCCACAGCCTTGTCTGCAGCCACCTCTTCTCTGCCCAGCCTTCCTGGGTCAAGCGCCGGGAGTGCAGTGGAGATGCTGTGTTCTTTTTCTACCCATTAATCTACCAAATGTTTGGGGCATTGGGATTTATTTCTTCAGATGTTGACGACACAGATCACCAGATGATGGGTATGCGTGGGAATTGATGTCTCTAAGTGGGTTTGGAGTTTTTGATTGGGTGCTCCTAAGATGTTGGGAAGCCCTCCAAGGGAATGACCTGTGGGATCGATGCCAGCTGTACTTTCAGAAGTGACCCGAGACACTTGGAGCTGTTCCCGGTGTTCAGAATTATTCTGAAATACCAGCATGATGAACAAACAAATGTAGAATTGCTAAATGTATGTTGTCCAAAGATTGTGCGAGCTGTCGTAACTCCGCTTCCAAAAAAAAAAAACCCAACAAAAACCCCCCAGTGGCCCTCTCATGATTTTCTTCAGCTGAGCATCAGGCCGTGATGAGTCTGATTTATCTCTGTGCATCACAAAGTCATGTGTCAGAATTAAGAAAAAATAAAAAAGATTATGAAAATGAAAGAAGTATTTGTAATTTTTTTTAGGAGGGAGCACACAAAAGGCAGTGATGGTATTAGAATAGGAAACGTGAACCAGAGACAGCACACAGAATACTGTATTTTTTTTTTTTCAGGGCATTGAATTATATCTGATTTAAATTTTAGTGTAGAGAAACAGAATGATGTTTTCCAGCTTCCAGTAAAGTTTTAGCATGTCTGCTTTCTATCTGTACAGAATTTCCCCTTACCACCTTCGTAAGGAGAATATTTTATATACCATTACTTTAGCTACTTTTTGATCTGAACTTAATCATCATCTTTTACAATGTTTAGGTTAAAGAGGTTTTTATGGTATTGGCTTTGAAAATCTTTAGTCACTGATGTCTTTGCTCATTAAGTACATCTTAATTTTTAAACCAAGACTTCTGTCTAAATGTTGATTTCTTTCAGCGGAGATCTTTTTCTAATTACGAAAAGACTTCCTACATTTTCAGCCAGCTAACTGGATTTTTCAGTCAAATAATGTTCAGCATCTAGCGTTGAGTTAGTGTATAATTTGGGACAAAATGATATAGTGCAAAATATGTTAGAAAAAGAGAAATCACTCTCTAAAACAGAATAATAGGTAAACTAGCCAAGGGATTGATCACATTCACTGTTAATAGTATAGATACTGATGTACATGGCCGTTTGAAATTTTCAGTGCTATGTCCCAGATGACTCCATGTTTGTGAAGAGACCTGAAAAACGTGAATGTAACATTAGATTTTCTTGGTCTTAAAAAAAAAGAATATTTCTCTTAATTTGAAACAAACTTTCCTGAGCAGATTTGGAGAGGCAAATTATGTCTTGCCTGATTGGCAAAATCAGGCCTGCAAGAAATATGTGGTATTTTCAAACCCAGAATATTTGACTATGCCTGCAAATATTTTTAATCTTATTCTGCGAGCTAGAAACATTTCACTAAAAATTGGCACTCGTGTGTGTTCTTTTCTATCTTTCCTAATATATCGAAATCTGGAGCTAAAGCTTTCTGGTGCTGGCTGCCCAAGTTGAGAAGCTCACAGCTTCATCTATAGTGATGCTCAGGGTTTTGTAATTGCCTCTGTGAACGCCAGCGGGTTCATGGATGTGGCACCCATCAGAAAACAGTTGTTTTTAGCATCCAGCTAGACTTGCCTCTCTGCTTGAGTTTGCATGGTTGCAAAGCGAAGGGAGCTTGCACCTGCCTTTCGGGTTGCTGTGTTTTGAGTCTGGGAATTGGTGTGAGGCTCATGTGTGTCAATGAAGGGTGTTTCCAAAGTATAGCTGATGTCTTGGGCAAAGGCAGCCTGAGCCCCAGTTGTGCTGCAGCTGGAGGGCAGAGGAACTTTCACTGTCCAGGCTTCTCCTCCCAGGGCACTCGCTGGGTGCCTGGGATGGTTTTGTGTCAATCGAGTTCCAGCTTTTTTTCCCAGTAAGTATTTGTCGATTGAAATTGAAGATTTGTAAGCACAATTCATCTTGGTGTACAGAGAGCAGCGGGTGCAAGCAGTGCTGACTGGGACCAGACATTGACATACGGGCCGTCATCAAACTAATTGTTGTTTGAATTACCTGTTATGATCCGATGACAAATCTGCTTCGCTCCTGCCACTGGAGCAGAAAATGTAGCTTGAATTGGCGTGATGTTAGCAAGTGTAAACTGTACTTCAACAAGATGGATAAACCCAATTATGGGGCAGACCTGTAGAGAGAAAATCCATTTAAATCTCGTAATGTTAAGCAGAGCTGTGTTTAATTCATTTGGACCAATTTGGGAATGATGTATGAGTGTTGGTGAACATTAGTCAAAGGGAGAAGGGCTGGGGAAAGAGATGCAGTGCTCAGGCAGGATGGCAGAGGAGAGCTGCACCGTCTCAGCGGTTAGTACTAATGGCTGGGGAAGGCTAAAATGACAAAAAGATGTACTAACTGCTCATACGAGAACAGCCCAGTGTAAATGAACCAATAAGAGAAACATATGGAGCAGAAAGAAGGTGTAGTATTTTTCTTAAAACTATTGATCTTTCCAATTGGGAAGGAAATGTATGTAAATTGAAGGCAGCGTTTTGTTTTGCTTTTTTATTTTTGACTGACTACCGCAGAGAACATGGAGGGTTTGGGGGGTTTTTTTGATTCTTTTTACCCCAATATGTTGGGTTTCTTTTTAAAAAAGATTTGTCAAACCACAAGGAAAGGGGGCAAGACTTTTTCTTTTCTATTATTGTTTTTTTCTGAACAAAAGGTAGGAATTGATCACTTCCTAGCAGTTGTTCTCAGTGCTGGGGTTGCTTTGTGGGATGTATTTAACATGTGCTTATTCAGAGGTTTTCCAGCTACGGCTTTCCGTATTCTAAAAGAAAATTAAGGGCGTGTTGTGCAGGCAGATTGATTGACGTCTTCCAGAGCATGTGGATGTTGTACAATAATGGCCTGAGAAGCTGTCACTGCTTATTTACTGGTTTAATACCCAAAATGTGTGCACTAGGCAGTTGTCAAATGCCGACGGAGATACCAGCAAACAGTCTCACGAAGGAATTGCTTTGGCAAGTCGGAGAGGTTGAACAATGGATGTACTCGACTCTGTTGTTTGTGGTCTTTAGTGGGTTCCAGCAAAGCTAACCCACATGCACATGTTCTATCCCATCTTGGACCAAAAAAAAAAAATTAACATCTTGTTTTCTTGTGTTACTAATTTAAGGCCTCTCCACAAAACTTAAAGCAGTGAATAAAGAGATGACGTTCTTGTTTGTGTCTCTCATTGCCTGTATATACCTCGCTGTTTATCCTCTTGCTTCCCTCCCATTGTCTGCTCTACTCTTGGAACTCCTAGTAGCAAATAACATGGGGAAGGTAACCTGTCCCAAGGTGTGAGTCATCAAGTTTGGCTGCTGAGGTCGACAGCCTTTCTGACACTTGTAGAGGCTGCTAAAGCTGGAGTGAAATAACCAACTGCTGACGTGTAGAATTTAGGAAATCTTCTAGTAATTCTGTGTTTTTGGTACACCTGAAAGCTCTCTGAAATTACAGAAGTGATTCTGCAGGACTTTAAATAAAGTACATGGAAAAGAGATGGTCTTCTTCAGCTATTTGTACTTCAAAGCATATTAATTTTGGGAGGCATGATTTCATTTTGATGTCGATTGAATTTAAGCTATTAAAAATCTTTTCAAGCAATTTCTTTTCTGTACCTGTAACTCTGAATGAATAGCATGTCATCATAATGAGAAGAGGTTCATCAGCCTTTTCGGAAAGGCAGGTAGGCCTTGTTCCTGACTTGTCTTGAAAGTCCATTTAGCCTTGGTGAGAACAAGTTGAGAAAGGCTTGCTTTTAGGGGATCAAAGAGATCTAGCTCCAGGCTGATTAAAAGGCCCTGGGTCTAATGCATGTGTCCATCATGTCATGATGACATAGTGGTGCCGGCAAAAAAGCGTTTTATTGCTTTTGCATGTAGCTGTGTAGTAAAGGTAAAAGGAGCTGTGTAATTCACTGTGACGTCAAGGTATACCAGTATTACTTAAGAGGGTCTGTGTGTAGGCAGGTCCTTCTGGAGAGCCCGGAAAAATCAGTGTTAAAATGACAATGTATAACATGCCGTGAGTGTCACACGAGCTAGTTTCTGGCACTGTCACTGTGGGCGAGCCCTGTCACTCACCCCTCCCCTCGCTGTGGGATCAGTAGGGACAACTAAAAAGCTCTGGGGACTTCATGGTAGCTACTCTTACATTGTCAACACTTCCTCTTCTAATCCCTGCTCTGAGAATAACCAAATATTCAGACTTAGCAACTGTTTTTCCTGCCTAGTAACTTCATCTCCCACAATGTCTGCCTTTGAGAATGTGTCTGCATTGCCTAGTGAACCACTCTCTGTGTGTGAGAGAGTGTGTGTGTGGTTTCTTTTTTTTTCCCCCTTGTGGATCATTCTTTAAGTCAAAAAAACCTGTCCCAGCAGCTGCTGTCCTTTAGAATTGCTTAATACTTTTATTTAATTATAAAGTGGTTTTTATTCTTTTTTTTTAAAAAAAGAAAAAAAACCCTTGCAGTGCAAACAAGAGGAACTGAGGACCTCTCAGTCTCTTCAGATGTGTGTGTGTTGCACAGAAACGTTGGGTTTATGGTTAATTAAGAGGTCACCATTTGCTGAATGAAGTGTCTGCTGGGTCCTAGATGCTGACATAGGATTCACTCTTCATTAGGGAGTACAGATCATTGAATATGTGCATTTTTGGGACGTAGTATATAGCCTGTGACTGTCCCTTAAAAACATCATTGAGCTGATAAGGATCTTGGACATGGTGGTGTTTGAAATGGAAGAAGGATACAGAAGTTATTGAACCCAAAGGCTTGAGATGGCTCTTGAATATTACAGACAATCCCATTTGGCCTTCAGGCTGTCTATATGCATCAGTTTGCCCATCTATGAAGTAGGTGTAACACTGCTTACTTTATCCAAAGCATGTTATATTCTCTGTATTTTGGAAAATGTGCTGTCTTGAGGTGGAAAGGACTTTGGAGGAGTGTGGTTTAAGTAAATAACTGGGTTTGGTGGTGTTCTTTTATAAATATTTCCTTCCCCTGAAGGTCTCGTTTTGGTGGTTGTTTTTTTTCTTAGTTTTGACTTCCTAACAAAATGATATGTAAAAACATAAGTTGCCAATTTATTATGCCAGCTAACAGTCTGTCAGGATTGGAGCTCTGTATTTGGCCTTCTCTCTCTTTTCTCTCCTACCAGATGCTGATTGTATTCAATAATGATATATGTGAAAGAATTTTCATTATGGCATTGTGGTTTCATGTTCTCAGAAGTGTTTGGAATGGGGCAGCCATGAGAAGCCAGATTGCATGACACATTTCAGGCTTTGTTTCTCTCCCTGACCACATGCACATTTTATTATTTTTTTTTTTCTTAAAGTCTGAGCAAAAGTTGCATGGATTCTAACAATCTCGTGGAGAATCCCCCTTCAAGTCAATAGGGCTATAACCTACTGGATATTTTGTGGGTTTACAATGAAGTTTTAGTAAAGAATGATATCTTTTTCTTAGTTTATTTTTACTGCAGCACGTTATAGTCCAATCAAAAATTACAAGAAAATGAATATGTGAGGCTGTGGCCATATATACCACCAAGGAGAATATACAAAGGAAATAGTTGTCTGTTTTAAGAGCAGTTTCAGAGCAGATTGCAGATCTCACTGTCTCCTCCAACCTATTGGAAGTTTTATATGTTAAACTCCCATTTTGATAACAATAATGTGTTTATTTTTAAAAGGGAGGAACTATTACCCTAGCAATTCAGCTTTTCTAGAGCTGCCTGTAACCAAATCTCAGCAGCAGGACTGTGAATTTTGCCTCAACATGTGAGCTTCAAAGTCTATCTGGAAATGTACGATGCTATGATTATTTGTTTGTTGTTTTTTTGTTCTTTTCCCCCTAAAAATAAACAAACAGAAATGCAAAAGAAAGAAACACCTTATTATCACAACATGCCAGGGAATAGAATTGTTGAGTGATTCTAACAGTATCAGCTTTCATTTGCTGCTCATATTTAGTATTTTCACATGTCCTGACTTTTCTGGTAAATGATATGTTTTAGTGTAAAAGAAAAACAGGTTCTAAGCATATAGGGTGAGCAGTATTGCTGGGGTAGGCTTGTTTGAAACCCGACGCTTCAGTTTGTGGGAAAATGTCAAGCTGGATAGCATGAGTATTATGAGGCAACTTTTTTGCATATATCATGTTTGAAGGTTTTACAAATACTCTGTATTGACTTACTCTTGTATGCTGTTCTGTGGTTAGTGATTGGAGTCTATATTAAGTTAGGAGTACGGGGGTTTTTTTTTCCTCTTCAATCACTATGCAAAATATTGGTTGCATTGGTGTGCAACTTGAAGGAAACCAAATGAATTGGTTTTCTGTCAAAAACCACATGCAAATTAAGTAGGGTTCTGATTTCTGCTTTAGTGGTTCTGTTATCGTTGTTATTTACAGTGAGAGTGGCTTTTTATCTCTGAGTCTGTGCTCTTTAGCCTACTTTGCTGCAATTGAGTTCTTGGTTTTGTGGTTTTTATCAGCAATGTTCAGCCTACCTTCTAGAGTTCTTGATTTTACTGTTTGCAAGTCCGTTACCAGCTAGATCCTTAAGCTAGATAAGTAGAAACAGTGCCTGAGAATTACTAGAGTAGAAATCCTCTCCTTGACTATGAGATGAACTGGATGAAGACCAAACATCTCTCCTTTCAGGAAGGCTACCTAAGGACAGGTGTGACTTAAAACTCTCAGGGAGTCTGAAATTGGTGAAAGAGCTGTTTCTATCAGAATTCTGTACATGTCTAATATCTTACCGAGTCAGATCAGAATTATGATTTTAAAATAATTTAATTAAAATAATTAAATTATCTAACTTTTAACACAAGAGACTCTCTGTTACTTACTTTCAATAAATCTTTTGCTTCATGTTGCCTATACAAAATGCATATTGAAGATTTAAAAAACCCAGTAAATCATAAGCCTTGAATTTCCTGTCTGAAAGCTGATGAACAAAGGTCTGGAAAGTGAAATTTACCAAGCATGAAATCTTTTGTGTTCTCATATGTTTGAGAGCAGTGAAAACCTCTTGTAGAAGGTGAAAGTTGAAGTGTTTTTCCTAGCATTATGCTCCCATGATCTTGTTCTGCATAATATTAAATACTGTCAACCATATGATAAAATTGAGAAATGGCGATTCTATTAGCTCCTGTCAATAACCTTGGCAAAGTCAGTAGTGAGGATAGATTTTTGCATCCAAAAGAATGCACAAGTCAGATCTAACATACTAGATCTGATGACTGTTTCCCTCCACCTCCCATCCACTGTGCAGGATCCTTCCTAATGGTAGACTAACTTTTGAAGGACAGTGTTTCCCTCTACGTCTCTGTTTCATCAAACTCATGGTAAAATTTTGTATTGAGAACTGGAGCTATCAATTTACTCTTTATGATGGTTAAGAAAGAACTAGTGGTGCTTTTTAGTTTTAAGCTGTGGTGTGATCATAAACACCTTTTGGAAGACTTTGTCTTCTGCTTGATGTCTTCCGGAAAATCAGACAAGACTTTCTATCTCTAATGTACAATTGAATCATGTCCAGCAAAGCACAGACGGGTGATTTTAGAAAAGACATGTGATTCCTTGAGAACATGCTGGAAGGTCCAAGGTGGCTTCTGTATAGTTGGGGCCCAGGAATTGGGATGGCAGAGGCTAAACCATGACATAATTTATCTCCCTGGGGCTGGGAAACAAAAGACTACACAGAAAGTAGGGAACAGAATGATTCATCTTATTGATAGTCATGAATTTGGGGCAGCAAGAAGGGGAAATTTATACTATTTTGCTGCATGCTCATTTCTTTTGATTGCAAGGAACTCTCTCCTGTTTGAAGATGTTATTTCATTTTATAGCTTGCTGTGCTCTGTAGGCATCAGGACCGTAATCTGGTGATGCAGCATTGCTTTCCCAAGAATGGGGGTACAGTTTACAAGCACAGTAAACACCTTCTGATGGTTCATTCCAATTAATAAGTGTATAACCCTCCATGTGCTGTAGAAGGTGGTTGTACTTGATCTTTTGTGATTAGTGGTGAGAAATATAGCTTTATATATACAAACCCATTTTATAAATGGTAGACTATATTTAATTAGCATAATGCACCCAGGGCCACCTCATCCACACTTCTTCTGCTAATCTGTCTCCCTGGGACTCCACCACTCCAAACAGCTCAGTGTCTTCAGCCAGCATTTACAGATTAATAAATCTGCCAGGGAAGCATTCCTTCCTTATCTGTTTGTCTGTGGAAATGCCCCCAAATGTTAACTCTGACCACAAGACCGAGACAAGCAATTTTTATGTCTCAGCTGCTGGCAGCCCTTCCCGTAGCTAAAAGTGCCATGATTCCTGAAACCTGATGCTTTATCCTCCAGTACTAGAAACAGGAGTTTAATTCCCCCGGCGAGGGGAGGAACCCAACTTTCCAGCAGAACAAAGTCAGCTTATTTGTTTCTCTTGTTTCATAGTTTCACCAGGCTTGGGGTGGCTGGAGGATTGGTGACTGGAAGTACTTGGGTATGTTGTAGGCAGTTGCTGGGATGCTTGCTCAGGGATGCTTCTTTTAACTGAGACTTGGATCAGTCTTTGAGGAGTAGATCCAGGAAACTATTTTTCTGCATTAAGGTAGTTCTATTTGTTACCCACTCAGAGAGGCAATGTGTTGCTTAGCATCTATGTTGCATTTCACAGGTCTCTCATTTAAACAGTTTCCCTTTTTGGTGCCTCTTTTTCATTCCCATCTGTTTTTTGGGCAGGGTCAGTCTTTCTCACTCTCTTGCTTTTACAGTACCAAGCACAAAAGGACTCTGTTCTCTGATGGTGCCTTTGGGCACTGCTGTTAGACAAATAAAAGGGTATAAAGTTTGCATCAAACTTTTTTGCAACCTGTCTTGCACAACGAACTGCCTGTGCCAATCTGTATAATGCAGCAATGTCTCATGCTGGATGGTGGTGTGTGAAGTATTCATTATGATTTAGTGATCTGTAATTCTAATGTAATGTTGTCAGTCACTCTGGATTGCAGACTTCAGCATAGTTATAAACGCTGCCTCCAAACTCTTACTTTATGAACATATGTGGTTACTGCAAAGACAACAGTAGCAGTGTTGTTACTTGAGTTAATTAAACCAAAACTGAATAATATTTATGAAATAATTCCTTAAATTGTTCTTGCTTTGGGATTAGAGGGGAAAAAAATGTCCAGCTTCTTTTTTAAATTTCAAATTGCTTCCCTGAGCAGTAAGTAAGGTCCTATTTAGCATACACGTCTCTGGATAGAAGGTCAGATTCCTAGAAATAATGTAAAGTGCTTCTGTGTGGATGTGCCTTCACTCCCTAAGGAGACAGTGAACGGAATATTTTTTTTCCTGTGAGCCGAGAATCTCAAGGAAACAAGTCTCTGTGATGAGTTTTTGTGGAGCTGCTCGTGCTTGGTAACAGAGGGAGTTAAATCATTGCTTGAAACTTTCCCCAGCTCTGAGTTGGAAACACTTCTGGCCTGGCCCATCTGATGTCTATGTCATCACTATTTAAGAACAGAAATTTGTAGTGCATGAGGAGGTGGAAGTGTAGGTCAAGATAAGGTGGTGGTGACCAAGTCAACCCCACATTCAGAGAAGGAGAAAGGAAGGAGGAGCACTGGACTAGAGACCCTCCTGCAGCCCATGGCAAGAATGCAGGCTGCCTGTCTGTAACCCTCAGAGGGTAATGAAAGACCCCATGCCAGCAGAGGGGAGTGTTTTGGACCCCAACCCGGAGAAAGTGGAGAGGAGCTGCAGCCCTTGGGACAAAGACCCATCAAAGTGGCCCATGCAGGGCTACCTGGCCTGTGAGGGACCCAGAGCTGGAGCGGTGAGGACCAACGAGGAGCCTGTCTGCCCTGAGGAGAGACAAATGGCAGGAGCCATTGGGAAAAGATTGACTGAAACCCCCATTTCCTGCCCTCCTAAGCCATTCAAGAGGGAGGAGGTAAAGACACTGGGATCAGGGCCCTGAGCCCAGGAAGAAGGAAGGGTTGGGGAACGGGGATCTTCAAGGGGGTGGCCATTCTTTTCATCATCATCTGTATTGCTTTCAGTTGGGTATTTCCGTTTGTTATGTTTTTAAATGGTGGTGGATGAAATTAAGTTTCCTTTTCTTCCCCAAGTTGAGTAGTCCTGTCTGTTTTGCCTGGGACCATAAGTGGTGAGTGAGCCTTTCCAAAGACAAAAGGAGGAGTGAAAGGGTGGCTGATCATGGTCTGTTATTCCTAGATCGGCCTAAACCACAACAGTCTCAAATACAAATGCTCAGGCTGTTTCTGAAGAGAGTTGTGCCTTTCCTAATTGAAGATAGAAAATAACCTTTACTAGTCCAAGAGTCTTATGAACCTGTTCCAAGATCTGGGTTTTGTTAGATGTTCTTCTATATGCTATGAATGGGTGTGGAGAGGATATACTGTAGTTCTGCAGCTGTATTACAAGCTGTTGGTTTTACTTGGCAGTACCTTACATGTCATGTCAAGGATGGTCAGAAGGAATAGTTTGGATAGATAAAGAAAAGTAGTGGAGGAGGTATGTGGAGACATCTCTTTCTTCTCTACTGGTTAGTTATTATTTTCCCTTTGAGTATTTGCTGGATCTTACTTCAGTTATGCAGGAAGTTACACAAAATGGTGAATGGAGCCAAATTGTGTGTTGTGTCTGCCTCAACCACCCTTCTCCTTCCTTTCATAGTTCATGCTTGTTGTCTGCTTAATATATGTAAAATTGGTCTAAGATTTTAAAATTAACTGTTGAAGCTTGGTAGTACTTGGAGCTTGATTAGGAAAAACGGAATGAGTGAAAGATGGCATGGAGAGCCAGGCATCTTCCTGTGTTTATCTGATTGAACCCCAAAGAGCTTGCCAGCCTCCCCGGGGGCACAGCCTGAGGTGCTGCTAGTTGTATTTTTGCAGGTGGGGGAAGTGAGGCATAATGAGTTTGAGTTGATTTCTTGAAAGGAGCTGATGTGGATAGACTTCAGCAGTAAAGGCCATGAGCTGAATATGGGCTGTTGCTTCCATTTATCAAGATTTATGGTTGTCAGAGGTGGGACCACCTCCTTGATGGCCAAACAGTGTGTGCCCATGCCCTGTTTGGTAGTGTGGCTTTCTTCAGCTGGTGAGGGACAGGGCAGGGGGGTGGGAAAGCCTGAAGCCACTACACAGCTGGAGTCTGTTAGTGCTAGAAGTTGACTGAGTATTTGCATGTTTGAAGTAATGCAGTGCCTCTGGGACATGTGTGAGGCAATGCTGTTTACTTGTATCTACTTGTTTTCCTGGATAAAACTGCATAGTGTAAGCTTGCATCCGAGGCCACCTCTGTTATTCCTGGGTAGTCTCCAAAAGTATCTTGAGGCATTTAGAGTCTCCTCTCCCTTGACTGTGGTTTCTTTGGTGGAGCACTGCTGAGCAGACTTGGGTTGTGACTTAGTTTGTGACTTATTCTGAACAGAGCTGCTGGGACTGTTCAGTAGGCACTAGAAAGGTGTTTTGCTGCATTTGCTGATACTCTCAAGCAAGAAAAATGTATCCATATGTTGTACTTGATAATGGATAACATCAGCTTGTTGCTTCTGTATAACATTTTTACTTCGAAGAATAGGAATATAAAATGGTATTAAAGCTCTTAAGAATACCCTGCTATATCCTCTTCCTGTAATTGGGAGAGCTGACTGTCATCTTAATGAACTCCAGCTTGGAGTCTACCAATGGATTTTATTTAACTGGAGTAAAAGAAAGCTTGCTGCAACTCTCACTTGATTTGATGTTTTCTCACAGACTAGTATCTTAGCTGATCTGATTTGTTCAAGCCCCACAATACTTGCAATGCCTTTCCTTTTCTCTCCTTTCCTGCCTTCCTCACACTCTACAAAGCTGCCTCAAGAATAGCCCTCTTGACACAGATGCTGGAAATGCCACCCTGGGCACCTGGAGTGATCCTCAGCTTCATCTTCTTCAGAGCTGTGGCTTTCTCTGGGAGAAGAGCTTTCATTGTGCTCCCTCCCAGAAGTGCCTGGCTAAGGCACTCTGTTGTCTTGTGGGAAATCTCCTTGTTGGAGGTGTTTCTGCCAAGGGTTTAGTGAGTGTCTGGTGTAATTCAAACTTTGGCTAAGAGTTGTCTCCATGGTTTCCCTTCAGACAGGATTTATGACTAAAGTAACATCTTTAAGCTGTTTTTTTTTTTCTCCCCTCCCCTTTAATTGTATTAAGCTCCTTCTATGAATTATTTCAGAGCAATATCCTAGCCTGTTGCCTGTCCCTTTTTATTACAGATATATATATTATATTGATGTTATTATAAGTAACAGTTTTTGTTGACTTCACCTGAGAAACCTCCTTGCTGTCTTTTCCTTGGTAGACAAAATCAATTTGAAAGAACCACGGTTCCTTCAATTTGATTTCTAGTGTGATCCCGTTACATTCAGTAAACAGAGTGTTCCAGGAAGCAATGTTTTTTGCAAATTAGATCTCAGATATGAGGATGGGGTAAATCTGAAAGTCTTAGAACCTGGAAAAGTCTGCCACCCTCTCTGCCCAACTCCCCCGCCCTGAACAAGAGTCCCATTAGAACAGCAGTGGCACAGAACTAATTGTTCTGTGTATTTTTATTGTTGGATTGGGAAAGCAGAAAAACACCACCTTTTCTTTTGCCCACTTTGTTTCATGTGAGGCCATAATCGACCCTCTCCTGGTCTCTCAGTCTGGTTCCTCAGATGAGTGGGTGCTTCTTTTCCTCTCGTACTCCATTTCCAAGTTGTGAATGTTGATTTGTGCAGCTTATTCCCGACTGAGATCCAGCAATTGTTTGAACTGAAAGGGTCATGGTAAGTGGACTGGTGTGGTTTGATTTTCCCCCCCTCCCCCCTAATGTCAGGACAGTCTGTGCAATGTGATTCATGAAGTCAACAGCTGAATCTTTTGAATTACACCCTCTTGTCCCTTGATTTTTTTTCTTTCTCCCTCCTACTTTGGGCGCAGCAGAGTCTGCTGGAGGGGCAGAAAACAAGTTTGGCATTCACATGCTAGATATCCCTGATTAGTTCCTAAAAGAAGCAGCAAGTTGATTGCTTGCAGAGATGATGTAAGCCGTTGCTCTGGGGTACATCAGGTTGGATTTCTCATGCTTTATCTTATAAAGCCTAAATTAACAGCTAGTTTGGTTTGAGTTCTCTGGGATCTGACTAAAGGATTACAGTCCATTCTCAAGTGAGTCAATCTAGTTTAATTTATTTCAGGTCTATCAAAAAAGATCAATCAAAGCTCTTTTGAAAGTAAAGCTGTAATCAGCCTGTGTACTTAGATGTCACTGTTGTTGTATTTACTTTGCTTGTCTGGTGGAAAAATGCTCAGGCTGTATTGCAGATATCTATATATATACATATATATTTTAATAAATAGTTAGATTTTTTAGAAAGTTCCTTGTGTTATGAGAGCTGTTGCAGCCTGTATATATGTATAACCAACTCTGCTCATGTGGAGCGTTTTTGATTTTTTTGTTTTGTTTCTGTGAATCCTTGAACTTGAAACTGTACTTGAACTGGGAAGGATCGTGGTTTAGTGGTTAAAAAATACTGGTAGGAGTTGGGAATCCAGATTCCTCTGTTGATTGCTAGAGCTAAGACATGACCTCAGGCATCTCCTTTAATTGCTGTTTGTCTCAGTTTCCCCATCTGTACAATAGGAACAAGAGCATTCAAACGTGATCTAGACACAGAGTAGCTCTGTTTATGTAAAGGTGTGATTTAGAAATCAGCATATTCAACTGAGTGCAACTCTGTACACTTTCTTAAGTTAGTAGTGTATATTGTTGTCTTAATGTGTGCAGAGCTGCAAATTATAGTATAGCTAATACTAAACTGAGTTTTTGGCCTGATAAACTAGCTAAACAGATTTTAGGGAGACAGGTTGCTGCTGCTTCAGGAAGCCAAGTATTGAACTGATACAAAACTTCTGTACCAGTTTCTGTGGTTTTTAAAACCTCATGGAGCCTAAGTGTCCTAGTAGACTTCATGCCAGATCAGGTATCAGCTGGCAGTCTGCCACTGACATAAGCTCCATACCATGGTCTCTTGTTAATTTGACAAGAACATAATTGAGTGCCCACACCCTAACTGGATACATGCTGGATGGTCTGGTATTGCAGATCTGTGATAAACATTGTTGAAACAGGGCCTGATTTTACTGAATCATAGAACAGTGAGGGTTAGAAGGGACCTCTAGAGCTCATCCAGTCCAACTCCCTGCTAAAGCAGGTTCCCCTTGATCAGGGGGCACAGGAACCTGTCCAGACGGGTTTGGAAACCTCCAGAGAAGGAGAATCCACACCCTCCCTGGGCAGCCTGTGCCAGGGCTCCCTCACCTGAACAGGAAAGTTTTTCCTTGTGTTCAAGTGGAGCTTCCTATGTTCCAGCTTGTGCTTGTTACCCCTTGTCCTGTCACTGGGCACTACTGAGAAAAGACACTCTGTTTTCTCAATATCCGCCCTTTAGGCATTTATCAGCATTGATGATGTCCCCTCTCAGTCTTCTCCAGGCTAAACAGCCCCAATTCCTACAGCCTTTCCTCATAAGAAAGATGTTTCAGTCCCCTCATCATCTTGGTAGCCCTACACTTGGACTCAGACTAGTTTGATCCGGTCAGAGACAGACAGTACCAGTTTGATCTGGTCAGAACTAGAGTTGTAGAAAGTTTACCAATGAGTTGAAACTGCCAAACATACCTTCACTAGACAATTTGTGTGACCTGGAACAGACCCATTCACATAACTAATGTCATGTTTTGTGCTGATCCACCACAGAGGATGGATTTGGCTTAATTAATTACAAACCTAACTTGTCAGGTGCTCATTTCTACATGCAGTCAAGGTCAGAATGTGACAAAAAGAACTAGAAAAATTACTACCAAGTCTTCAGCCAGAGGTTGCTCACTTCAGCTCTTCCATTGTGTGGACTGAATGGGAAGGCTTTCATTTCATGGCACGAGCTTGATTTTTCTGAATATCATTCAGGTGCTTGCTGGATCTCTGGGAAGGAGGAGTGGCTTTGTTGGCTGGTGTAATGCCATGCTGCTTTAGACATGCTTCATCAGTGGAGAAACCCTGTTGCAGCGTATCAGGTCTCCCTTGCCTCCAGTCACCAAGTACCTCCATGTGACTTCCATGCAAGTTTGAGAAAGGCTAGTGGAAGTGAGGTGTAATGAAGCAATACTTTGCAGAACAGAAGAAGTGTCTTGCAAATGTCCTCAGCAGGAGAGAGATTTGCATAGTAAAGTGTTTGCTTAAATACTTGGTGCATCCTCTCTCAAGAAGGTATTATCTTGAACTCTTCACTTTTGTGATCAAGTCCTTTCTTGTTCATTTTTACCTTTCCTCTGCTTCAGGTTTAAAAAAAAAAATTAAAAGGTCAGATTTGCTCTTAAGTTTGTTGATTCCTGAACACACTTGCAAATACTGCTCCCTAATGTCATTCTTATCTGCATTATATTTCATGTAATTATTAGTTATAAATGTCTGACTGTATTTTTAGGCACTGTAAGTTGTTTTTTTGAGACTGCTGAACTAGTAGTGGCAGTTTTGGTGGGCACCTCTGTGAGGGAAGTATCTGAGATGGCCTTGCCTGTTTGTGGTCCATGTAACAAATCTCTGCTATGACCTGTTCAGGTTCTCACTTATGAAAAGCTTACACATATATTTTAAAGACCAGAAATAAATGGCTTAAGTTCCTTTTATGTACCATGTGGCTGTTTGAGTCTTTTTGTTCTAGTCGACTTCCCAGCCACTAAGCAATTCTCTTCAGCCTCCTACCTGAATAAGTGGAATGACTGACACTCCTCTTGCAGATAGAATTTTTAAGATCTTAACTTCGTTTAAAAGCCAGACGTTCTTCAGGCAGCTGCTCTTCCTTGTAGGGACTTAAAAAGATGCGTCAGCAAGCAGGCACTTGCAGATTAAATATAGGATTCTTTGAGTGGCTTAGTGTAACTTTTTTTAAATAGTGTTCATCATACCGAGACAGATCAGTCAGGATGTCACTTGTTGCATCACCACATGACAGAATTGAGCAGTGATCAGGCTGAGTCCTCTTGTATGAGTTATTGCTGTCCTTTGTACTTCTGGAGATGGATGCAGGTGTGTTCTCCCACCCAAGCATTACTATTGGGAATATGATGATTAGTCTGATAAACTTTTCCAGTGGCTGGTTATTTTTCTTACTCAGTTATGGGGAGTTTTATCAGGTGTTTGAGTTGTGAAGACTGTATCTATTCTCTGTTGGCAAACTGAGGACTACAGCAGTAGGTATCCATGTATATTATCCACTCTATTTGAAGGCAAACTAACAATTAGTGACTAACTTCCCATTTGTGTCCTAGTTACCAACCTCCTCCTGTAGTGCCTCGCAGTGCAGTCTCCTCTTTTAAAAGCCAAGTTGCTGGGAATGCCTCCTTTTGATCCTCTCCTGCACCTGGGCCTTTTGTAATGCCCCCCTCCCCCCAATATTTGCTACTCTTATCTGGGTAAAAAAAAAAACAAAACGCACAAACCACAAAACAAAACAAACCAAAACCAAGGAAGGAGGTTCAGAGTAAATGCTAATAATTGTGCATGTAATGTAACTGGAAGCGTTTCATTGACATGCTTATGTGAGCTGCTTCTTCATCTTAGTGCTTGAATGTACCACTAGACTTGCATTTAGCTTCTTGTGGCTGCTCTTTGATGCAGGTAGGCCATATTATAAATAGGCTTGTTGCTATGGTGAAAATAGGAGTCCTTGTCTGCTGAGTGTAACCTTTCCTACTTTCGTGGAAATTGTAATATTTTTTCCCCCCTCTTCCTCTTTTTGAATATGCTGCAGCAGAACAGAATCGTGTTGTCTTTTTAGAGAAAGAATTGCAGTCAATGAGTTGGGTTGGAGGATGGTACTTTCAACATGTATTCAAGAAAAGTTGAGGGTGGATTTTGAGGGGTGAGGAAGGATATTGGAAATCCCTTTTGTGATGACTCAGCAATGCTGAGAGGTCTGCAAGCCTTTTCCCACCCTGTCTTCAGGGAGAGAGAGATGAAAAAGCTTTCGCCTGCTCTTTCCATTACCTGGCTTCTTTCAGTTATTTTTACAAGGTTAATGCATTGTGCTCCAAGTTTGCATTGTTATGCCAATAAAACTTTAATAATGATGATAAGATTGGTGTGCACACAGCCAGGAGATGAATCTTTGGGGTTTAGTTGAGAAAGGAAGGTGCATGTTTGTCAGCTGCCTGCAAGGTCCAAGGACTTCTGAGGCTCATTTCAAAGGCTTCAGGGAGGGGAATGCTCTTCAGGGCTGATGGCTATAAAAGCTGAAGATGGCTGTGCCTGTCCATTAATCTATTGAACTCATTGTTCTCCGTATCCCTGTTTTATTTTGTTATTATGCTGCGTTTTGTGCAAAAGGAACAGGAAAAATCAAATGTGACTAAGGGCTTTGTGAGGCAGAAAGCTCTTAAGGAAGGGAGAAAAAAAGGATGAGAATCTTCTTTCTGCTGCTCTGCTGTCAAGGACAGCACTGGCTGCAGCCTCCCCTGGCACACCTTATGTTCATGTACCCCTGGGGCAGGATGTTAGGGGGATGGTTACCAAAACACCTCGGACTCACTCTGTCTTGGCCCTGCTGTAGCCCGTGGTGGTCACACTGTTGCCTGTATCCCCTCCCCAGCCCTTGTCCGTGGCTCCTCCAGGAGCTGGCTCTGTGACTGCAGCTCACCATAAACCCACCTCTGTGAAGCCACAGCTCTTCACATTCTGCTGAGGGTTTCCACTGGAGGTTTGAAATAGCTTACTACTCCCCACACTGTCAACCTTCTCTTTAACTTGCTAGCAATGAATCTATTTATTTAAAATGTATTTTTCATAACTGTTCTGAAATCTTGGGAAAGGGAAAACTGGCTGTATTTAATTCAAGTTCAGTCCTTTCCTCCCTGTGACCTCTGTTAGTATTTTTAAATGATTAGTCTTATTTTAAATAACCCAACCTATGTCATCCTTGAACTTTTCTAGGAAAGTTTAGTTGTAGTTGAAAATAAAACCAAGGGGCAGGGTATAGGAAATCTCATCTCCTTCATTTTAGGGGATCTAAATTAGAGAAGTTTGTATTTCTCTCCCCTGAAATGCTTCTTAGGAGCATTTGCTTACACCTTGGCTCTGTGCGTAAGGGGTTTAATCCCATTTTGGCATTGAACTGAAAAAGCAGCAAATCACTACACATGTAGGGTGGCATCAGAGGAGCGGGAGGGCTGTGAGGAACTCATTTGCTGCCATTAAACAATGTAACCCACAGAAAAACAAACGCCATGTGTGGGAGAAAGGCCTGTCCTTTCAGCTTAAACTAGCCTCCAGTCATGTGGACCTGGGACTTTTGTCTGCTTTCATTTTTCCTTCACCTCTTACTATGAAACACAACCTAAGCTTTATCTAAGATGCCATTTCTCCACCCCAAAACACTGGGGAGGAAGAGCAAGTTACACAGTGGGAAGAGGATATGGATTGGGATGGAAAGTAAGATAGTGTAAGAAAAGACGTTGTGTTCCCTGCTCCTTCTTACCAGCATCTCACTTTTTTGTCCTGGCTGGGCTTCATGCTGGGGCTACACTGCTGTGGGTCATGTAATAGCTAAAAAAAGGAGTAAAAGAAGGGATACCTTGGGTGAATGACCTGCCTGTCCTAACAAATTGAGTTTAATTTAGAAGTTTAAAAATGGCCCCATTATCCGCTAATATTAGCGGGTTTTGTGACCTGACCTGTTATGTTCGTGACCCAATCGAGAAGGAGAGGGGAAGCGGTGCTGAATGGGGCTGCTATACTTGAGATTATTTTTCTCCCAGCCTCAGAAACAGGACAATATCCTAGAATAGCAAGTAGTGAGGAAGTCACACTAGAGGGGGGACAGCCTGCTGTGCCCAGGATGGCTGCAGTGCTGCCTCCTCTGCAGAATGGAGACCTGAGACCCTGCTCATTTGTCATGACTGATCCTGGGTGCTGGCGTGTTGCCTGCCCCAGTGAGTCCCCAGATCTGCCTGCTGTCAGGGCTCTTACTCCTGCCTAAAGGACCACAAGGCAATGGAGTGGCCTTTGCAGAACTGCAGAGCATCACTCTCCCCACCGTGAGAAGTAGACTGGAGGTTGCATGGGGTCATGCACGTGATAGAGAACCATGATGTGGGACCTACTTCCAGCTCTGCCACAAACTTCCTTTTTTTTGTTTTTGGAGCAAATTGCTCAAACTCCTTCTCTCTTGTTCTGCCCATGAGCAAAATGGGGCTGAGCATCTTTTCCTCAAGGGAATGGTTTTTAGATAGATCTTTGCTTATAGAGGGTGCTGTGGAAGACAAGTTGCTGGATGGGTGCAAGATGGTATCAAAGTATGACTGGAGAAGGAGATTGTGCAGGAAGAAATATTTTTAAAAATTAAAGTGCCATATAGGACTTTTTAAAAGTTAAAAAGTTTTCCAAGTCTTCCATGCCTGGCTTTTGTCATTAGATTAAAATTGAGCATAGGAAGAGAATCATAGAATGATAGGGTTGGAAGGGACCTTTAAAGATCTAGTCCAACTGCCCTGCAGAAGTATGTCCACCTAGATCAGGTCACACAGGAACACGTCCAGGTGGGTCTTGAAGACCTCGAAGGAAGGAGCCTCCACATTCTCCCTGGGCAGCCTGTGCCAGGGCTCTCTCACCTCAACAGTAAAACAGTTTTTCTTTATGTCTAAATGGAACTTTTTGTGTTCCAGCTTCATCCCATTACCCCTTTTCCTGTCAGTAGGTACAATAGAAAAAAGACTAAACAGCCCTAGTTCCCACAGCCTTTTCCTCATAAGGAAGGACTGGCAATGAAAAATTACTACAGCTATCTTTTGAGTATGGAAATGTTGAGAGGGTGAAAAGGAAGAGCTTTGGCAAGTTGGCTGATCTTCCTGGTCAAATCTGGCTGCTTTCCTCAGGTGAGTGAAGAACTTAAACTTTCCCAGCTTCCCTCAACCCAGGTGACACTGACAACAGAGTTAAGTCCATGCCTCGGTCAAAGTGGAGGCTTTTGCTTGACAATTAAATACTCTGCATTTCCAAAATCTCATCTACTCACACATTTCATGTTAATAACTCCAAGTACACAAGCACAAGGTTGATCATCATGTACCCCATTTCTCTCCCCTCCCAGCACACATGTTGAGTAGGGTTTGGTCAGGGGGATGACAACTGGGTTGTTCCTTTACCAAATTCATAGAGCAGCTCATGTGCTGTATGTTTATATTTGCATAATTTTGGTTGATTTTGATTTCTACATACTGGGATAGAGTCAAACATGAGAGAGGGACTTTCTTTACATTAGTCACCACGTTATAAGCCCTTTTGACTGAAATTCGTGTGATTTCACACTGGGAAGAAGACAGACTTGTATCTAGTCAATATCAAGTGCGATGATGTAATTTGACTATCTTGAGTGTGGCTCCAAGAAGATGTTTTTCTTTATTCTTAACCTAGACACCAGCAATATGGGTCTTTGTTGGGTTTGGTGCCACCTGCTTATAGGACAGCTCTTCAGTTCTTTTGGGGGTATGTTGTGATACTGTAGAGAGCTAGCAACAGCCATGTGATCCCTAAGGAAAGTGATTTCAACATATGGCTTTGGTATATTTGCTGCCTGTACATATGTGCTGTATCTTTCTCTGGATGGTCTACACCAAATGGTACCTGGCCAGATGTGTTTACATCTATTAGCACTGTTTGTAAATCACCTTGGCATTCACCATCTGCCTGAATGGTGTTAAATAAACATGAGCTTTCTGTCAAAATTTGGTCATTGGAGTAAATTAGGCAAGATTTTTGGGGAGTGGTTTTACCACTGGCATTGCTTCTTCCAGTAATTTTGATCATTATTGGAAAGGAGGAATTAAAAACATAGAATCAATTCAGAATTGAAATGAAACCAGTTGACGGCAGCTGTAGGCAATCATGTGATTTGGGGAAATGGTCTTAAAGCTGATGAGGCAGAGTCACAACACAAAGAAAGCTTTTTCTTTCTATTTTTTTCCCCTCCAGAATAACCAACTTCTATGTTGCTTTCCAAAGTGTCTACTGCCAATTGATTTATCCCCTGATAATAGTCTTAAGTTGTTTAGTTTCTCTTCTGTAAATATATGCACAAGTTGTAACAACAAACAAACAGTGTTTCCTCCATGTGTTAAGACCTGCTGTATATTGTGTAAAAGGAGTAAAAGGTCTGTGCCGTGTTGCTCTGGAGCTCTGAGTGTTTGCCTGGGAAATGACAGGGAAGGATTTGCCTCTTCACAAGAGGCTACAGGGCGGGTTTGCTGAGAATATTTAGTGGGTGCTAGCAAGGTTGATCTTCAGCTGCCAAAGATGTGGTGTATTTTTCCTTATCTCTTCATAAGTCCTGCTTTCACTGGGGTTTTTGCATGTGAAATGTATGAGAAATCCCACCTGAGCAGAACTGAAGTGGAAATGGCCTCACGTCTGCAGTAAGGGATGCAGAGAATATCTGTTTGATTTTTGAGATTGGCATCCCTTCCTTTTCCCTTTATAAAATCTATATGTTTCTTGGTATATTGACATATCTTTCATGAGGGAAAACATTTTCCTATATGAAGAAGATGCAGAATGCCTTTGGTAGCCTCTCTGCCCCAATTCCTCACTGCTGTCAGCACTGATGACGATGGTGAGCGTTGCCCAGAGTTTCACCTACTGCAGGGCTTCTGAACCTGAGTTTGTTTTTGCCCAGGGAGATTCAGATATGCTGGAGCTCTGGAAGGTAAGAAAACTACTTTAAATGCAGCAAAAGTGTGAACCTGAGAAAAAGCAGAATAAAACTGTCTGGTACCAATGAGATATGGGTTTGTTTAGGATTACTGATCAAGAACAGAATGAAGCTTACCCACTGGAACCCACAGTTGAGTGAAGAGCAATGGTGCAGGGCTCGGCCAGGCTGAAGTGAGGATGCTCTGCTGAATAAGTGGTCTCAAGGAAAGGGATTTTAATCCTGTCACATGAGTGGAAAGCGTAAGGGATTAGAAAATTTGGGATTATCTGCAGGGTCTTTTTACATTAACGTCAGTATACTTTAAATGGTTCCATGCACTCATTTTGTTCATGCAACTGGACACTGCTTGATTTATTGTGGCTCTGTATACCAGACAGTACCTAAAATGCTCTCATCTTAATATGTGATGTGAGAGCTGAAGCAGAAAGCTGTATCAGGAGAAAGCAGGACTGGGTTGGTGGGGTTTTTTTGCCAAATGAACTTGATGTAAAGAGTTAATTGCTGGATGTTTCATGGAAGCCATGACCTGAACATCTATAGTAACATTTTAAAAGCATCTGCTGTTAGACACTTCCTCAGAGTATGGAAAACACTTTGGGACTAAAAAGGGGAAAAAGTAAAATAAAATACAGTTGTGTTGAATTTTTGTGTGTCTGATTTGTCAACTTTTACTGTGCAAAGTTAGTGGTAGGGTGCTAGAGAGGGACAAATAACCAGCTCTGACTGGGCTTGCTGATGTGACACCATGAAGGATGGGTCAGTTTTGCACTCATCCATTTTTTAGTGGCTTGAACTTTGCCAGTAAAGCAGCAGACGCTCTGGTCACTCTTTGGAGAGTTCCCACCTTGCCAGCACAGCCTGTCTGTATTCGGGCATGCACCTTACAGAACAACCAGGGGCAGAAGGTTTAGTACACAGCATTAGCTTTGAAGCAAACCTTTATTTTTCTGCTTCAGGGTTTCACATCAAGTCACACTCCCTCCTCCCACATTTTCTTCCTTGCCATCTCCCTCTCCTCTTCCAGTTTTCTTATCATCACTGTACAGGCTAGCAGCTTCTTTCAGCCTTGCAGCTAAAGAGGGCTTTGCTACAGCCAGGGAAAAAAAAAAAGAAAAGGAAGAAAACCAAGTCCCAAAACACTCAACCCAAACCCCAGGTCCTGTCCTGATGCTTGTCTCACTGTAACCGAGGCAGCTCAGTGGCCAGGGGATTGCTGAATGGCTGGAAATCGCAGCTATCTTAAGTCTGTGGAGGGGCCATGTGTGCGGCTGCATCTAAAATTTTTATCACCACCACTGCAGGTGAAAGGCTTTCATTCGGCTGTGCTGGTCCAGCAAAGTCTATTTTATTAATGTGCTTCCAAGCCCTTAAAACTTCTTTTAGGGTACATCAGTAGGGAGTTAATAGAAACTTTGAAATAGGAAAAATGCCTGTGGGTTAAGCAAAAGCCTAGTTGACCAACTTGAGCATAAAGCTGGTACTTAGTTGGTAGGTCATTTGCTGCGGGGGAGAGGGGAAAGTGGACTGCTGGACCACAGATAGCATTTCCCAGTGGGAAAGCAGTTGTAAACACAATTAGCAGCTTTTAATTTGGGAAGCAGTGTATGTTTTATTTTGCTTGTGTTTGTATATTCTTGTAGAAAACGCTTCTGGGTCTTACTGCAGTCGGCTGCTGTTTTAATATTAGCTCAGCACATTTATGTGTACATACGAACTAGAGCAGCATGTATATGGGCCGCTATAAAAATAATCACATTTGGGAAGAGTGAAAATATTGAAGGGTTTATTCTCTACGACTTCCTTAAAGCCCAGAAAACACAAAGTGCCTTCACAGAGAAGTCTGACTCAGGTTTAAAAGTAGTTCCATTCAAGTTCTTTTCAGGAGAAGCACAGTTTTATTTATTTATTAAACAAAATGTACTTTCTTGAAGACTAAAATGTCTTAAGCACCAGCATACTGCTCTACCTTGTTTCTGCTAAATGGGATTATAAGGGATTTAATTCTGTGAGAGTTTCTGTGTGTTGCAGGAGGTGACTTTTCACAGTGTGTTAGAGCGAGCGGTGTGTGACACACTCCTCTGATTCTCATCACATCCCTCTGCTCTGACCTGGGTTTTGCCTCGGTGCCAGTGCCTGAGCATCTTGGATCAGGCAGGATGGGAGAGTGAGAAGGTGGGGAACAGAGCAGGAACAGAAACCTGATTTGAAGACTGGGTAGTTAGAAGCAAATTGTATTGATTTCTCTTTGCAGGTCTGATGGTTTTGAAAGCCACTTGCTGTGCAGCTTTAAAGCTCTTCCTGCCATATCTGTGGTCAATAAATGCTAGTGACTGGAGCAGCACTGCTCGGGCACTGATCTAGCCATGCCTTGGAGCACCTGTGTGACTTGAAATACACTGCAACCTGCTGGGCTGCTTCAGCCTGAAAGTTAAGCAGGTGCTCAAGTGCTTGAGCCGGTCAGACTTTAGGCACATTAGCTCCTGCCTGAACACAAATGTTGCCTGGACTTTTTTAGCAAAATATTGTCCCTGCCCTCTTTGTCTTCCTAGTTTCATCAATCACTTTCTGTCTTTTTGCAAGCTAAGTGATTTTTCTGGTATGGTGAGACCACTGCATGTAGTAAGAAGCATGACTTCAAATGGAGCATAGAGAGAGAGAGAGTGGCTGTTCTGATTGCCATGGAGCACAGAGAGCAAACAGACTTCAGGAATTTTGGAGAGTGAGCTAGATCATTATGTATTTACTTTCTTTTAATATTTTTTTTAGAGGACTTTGAAAGTCTTGGTGATACTAAGGAGATTTAGGTACAGAATATGAATCTTTGGGCTGTTGGTTTAGAATCTACCATTGCTAGCCTCCATTTATCACAGGGAGAAACTTCTGCCAAGATGCCTGAATCTTGAATGGCATCTCTGTAGGTTAGAAGTGTATCAGACTTCTTTCAGTATCTCATTTTCTTTCTTCCCATCCCCGTTTTGGCAAATTGCTTCTTTGTGTACTCCTTTTATATAGTTTTTTTTTTTTGGCTGATACACATGTACTTCTGCCTTTTTTTTTTCCCCCTCCTTCCCACCCAAGTCTCTTTGTGTCCCTTGTAGCTCTAGAGAACTGGCTTGTTTATTGCTGATAGTGTGGATGATGCCAAGAAATCCTGACTCCTGGTGCATTATCGCACGGCTGTGACGCAGGGCAGGATCATACTCCAGATCTAGGTCTTGTTTGTTTTGGATCCTTCTTGTGCTGTGCAGCAGCAACTAGTACTTGACTTCTCACACTGCTTCATCGGCTCCATCTTCTGTAGGCCAGGATCCCGCTGCCTCCTCGCGTGTGCCTGCCCAGTCTGCTTGCCTTATACTCCAAACCCTGGGAAAGGAGGGCTGGGAAGGGAACTGAGGGATTCTTCATCATGAAAAAGCTTTACTGAGAGAATGACTGGTCCTTTTGTATTAGGACCTGTGACTGGAGGGTTGTTTTTTTTTTTGTAGTGGTTTGAGGTTTTTCTTTCCTTTTTCCTTGTATTTGTTTGAATTGCCTTTTTAAGAAAGGAAGTGGTCTAAGAATTGGTAATGTTACCTGTTATATTCAGAGCTCCCCAGCCTCCATTACTTACAGTCCTGATCCAAGCTTACTTATCATTTCACAATTCAGTGTTGAGGTTTTTCTTTCTTTCTTTTTTCTCTTTTTTTCTCTCTTCCCACCTATTTTTTTTCTTTGCATATTCTTGTCCTGTGCAACAGATGTGAGGATCTGATCCCACTTCCATTGAAGTCAATAGCCAAATTCCTATCGACTTCACTGACAGCGAGAGTGAGCCCCTGTCTAGGGAGTGAGGATTAGAGCTAAGTAGGAGTAAGTAAAGTACAATAAAATCAGAATATCCTACTTACTGCTTAATGCCATGAATTCTGTTTTGAAGAATTTCTGTTTTGAATCCCATGGCTTTTTATGCTGTTGAATGCCAAGAGCTGAATATCATGGGGGTGGGGAAGAGGAGGAGCTGACAAGCATAAGAGGGTTTTGGTTTCTAGAGTTAGGAGGGGACATTGGTAGAAAGGAATGAAAAACAGTCCGTGATTCCTTCATGACCCTGCAGTAAAAAGACTTCAGCTGATGGATGAGGGGCTTGGTTTGGCAGACAGGCTGCACTGGATCCACTTTTGACCGTGTCAACCAAGTGTCACTGTCTAAATCTGGAATGCTGTTGTGTATTATGGGAACATAAATAAACCCAAAAAAAAAGGCTCAGGAAGGGGAAAATGGCTGGACAGAATCTGAAAATAATAATAATAAAAAAAAAAAAAATTCCCCCCTTCCTGTCCCTTTCTAAACACATGGCTAAAATAAAAATAATACAAACAACCCAAACAAAGCCAAAAGAAAAAACCCCAAACCTCCAAACAAAAAAAAACCCTGAAATGCCAGACTGAGGGAGGGGAGAAACTATTACTTTCTAGATGTTTTCCTGAAGGACCAGCCTTTTCAAAGACATCCAGATCTGCTTCAGGGAGACAGTGGAGAAATCTGATGGGAGCCACCTTGTCCCCATGCAGCCCCTTCATCTGTGGCCCTTGTGCCTGCCCAGGGGTGTGGGAGCTGGCTGTTCTTGGTGGCTGTGGACTTCCTCTCCTGCCCAGGCTGTGGTGACACGTGAGGAGGTGTGTGGACTTAGACCCCTGCAGATAGAAGCAACGGCCTTTAGCACTGCTGCCTCTCAGGGCCTCACAAAGAAGAATAGGCTGTTATCCTGGCAGGGCAATATTATCCGCATTTTACAAGCAGGAAGGCTGAGGTGAAGGGTTTATTTTCCTGTGACTCATTCAGGATGGCCTAGGAGCCTGTGGCGGACGTGGAACTTGAATGTCTCCCAGAGCTCCGTGTCGCCTCTCCCCGTCCCGCCACGCTGGTGGGTCTGCAGGCTGCACAGGCCAGGGATGCTTTTCCCGTTGGCGATGTGTTACTGGCACTCGTCTGCTGTCCTTTGGGGCAGTGTGAAATGCGTGCCTTTGTGTCAGAAGGGATGATGGGGTGCTGCTGATTTTTAGGGAGCAATCTAATACTGCAGAGACAGAGAAACAAGCCCTGTTCTGGGGTCATGAACCTGGGTGGATGCGGCATGTGGATTTTGCTGCACCGCTTCCTCACGTCACCCCTCTGATATGATGCTTTCTTTGCTAGCTTTTCCTTTCTTTTTCCCTTCGCTCTCTCTTTTGGCCAAGATTTTAACATATATCACAGGCTGGTAGGCTAAGAGCCTGGGACTTCCCCTCACCACACTCAAAGTCTTTGATCTTTTGCTTTGGAGGTAACATCAAAAGAATGGCTGAGAAAGACAGCCAGCGCTGTGAAGTTCAACGTTCAAGTTAATAGCTTGACTGAAGGTTGTGCTGCAATGCTGGAGCCGGAGTAAACAGAGGCGAGCGCACGCATTTCCCTGGAAATGGACCTTAGTGCTGCAGAAGGGCTTCATTTGCATTCACAATTAATCTAGGCCCTGCTGAAGGGCAGGCTTGGTTTATTTGGTTATTTCTTTTTTAATTCCTCCTTTACAGGAGAAGGAAGCAGGATGGTTGACTGGGGAGACAGATGCCTTACTCGGTGGTAGCAATGGCTGGCGGTGGCCACCTGCGCACCCTTACAGCCCTGTCCTGCAGCTTGCCTGCACTCCTTCACTTCTGGGTTTGCTCCATTTTTCAAAATGATTAAGCTAAAGTCTATTGGCAAACAATTGCCTTCCCCCTTTTTTTAAATAATAAAAGCTAAATCTCTAGCCACTCCCTGCCCAAGCATACAGTGAATAGCATGGACCTCCCCATGCCAGATATTTTCTTTTAATTCCCTTCCCACTTCTGTTTGAAATGCACTTGATGTGTGTGGGCGAATGGCTGCTCCATCCATTTTTCCATTGCCATCTTCTACTATTTCGGTGGCCTCTATTTTCTGTGTGGGAAGGTTGCTTTGATTTCCCCCCCCCCACCCCTTTCTTTCATGCAATGCAAACGAAGTGAGGAATTCTGTGTGATTTTACATGATGGTGCACAACCAGGCCCTTTTCTTGTATGACTTGGGGTATGAGGTGGAAGCACATGAATCACAAGTAGTTAATAATTTGGCATTGGTGGTAATGGTGTTGGAATCAGGAGTTTCTGAGAGGCAAAACACTGAACACTCCAGCAGCTTCAGTGAGGTACTTGACACTTGTAGATGAGTTGACCTGATATATTATATTAACAAGTTTAAAGCATTGTTATGCAGGACTGATAGCTTGTGGATTTGTTTGCAGTGTATTTTGGTGTGTACATATATTGAATGATTGATGTGAGTGTTAAACACTATGGTGAAGTGAAACCAAAGGCCTCCATTTGTTTTCAGACACGTTTGTACAAGAGAGATGCACCAAGGATACAGTTGATCCCTAGACAGAGGCGTATTTTCTTCGTCCCGGAACAAAATTGGAGACTTATGAGCAGAAAAATTAACGGCCTCAATGAACTCAGAGAGGAGGTTTAAGATTACTTTGAGAGTGAAAGCACTTTGTCTGATACAACTCTGACTTCTGTAAATGTACTTGGAAATAAAAAGTATTAGCCACTCTAGTTTTGCAAATTTTTGGCCTTTTGAGCAGAGCTTCAGAGTGGGTCTTAAATCACTCACCAGTGCAAGAGATATGGGATTCACAAAAGAGCAAAGCCAAACAGACACCCAAGTCCTTAAGGCTTCTTGGAAAAATCCTGACCTGGATACTTTGCCCTGTTGAGTGAATTAACTGCTCTGAAGTGTGTGGGAGTTCAGGACATTTGTGCCCTCTCGAGGAAATGTGGAATGCTCTGGCTGGTAATGACCCCACTGGATGAGACCACAGGGTTCTTTCTACAGGGACAGTGAGGCGTGTTAATTTTGGAGCCAATTATCATTCAGAAGTGATGGCAAAACATCCAGCTCCCCAGAATGACAGCCCTGAAGTTCTTGCCGGAGCTACCGATATTTTCCTGGACTGATGAAAGAGGTGGTGGATGATTGCATTGAGATCCTATGTTTTAATTTTGCTCTTCTCCTCCTGCTTGCTGGATAAATAATTATTTCACCTTTTTTTTTTTAAATGGAGTGCAACTAATTACTCTGATTAAACCCATACACAGTCAGAGGAATTTTTCTACAACACTTGGGCTGCCCCTGGTAGTCATCACTGGTAGCATTTTGAGTTCCTTTTCCCCTTCAGGTATCATCCTACAAACAATATGTTGCAAATCCCTGTCTTGCATATGGAGGGGCAGGAGGAAATAGTAATAATTTTTAGTAGATTAGCAGCTATTGTATCATCACACGTTGCTTAATAAGCCTGATGTTACATGTGAGAAGCAAACTCCTTAGTGGGAGAAGGGTGCACTATAATGACCTTCTGTGTGCAGGTCTGTTGAGATGAAATGTTCCTCCTGAGGTTATCAGGTTATCTGTGTGACACGCAGAAACACTGACTTCAACTTGCTGTCCTGCTCAGATGCTCTTCAGTCTACTCTCAAAAAATACTCTCAAAAAATCTGTTGAGGTGCCTGAATTTTCTTCCTCTGATTCTACCTAGGACAAATTTGACTTGGAAATGGAACAGAAATGCTGTGTCGTGATTTTTAAAAATAAATAAATAAGCTATTGCTATGAAAGGGAGCTCATTGATCCTTACTTGCTTCATTTATAATTACCCTTGTATGCAGCCATCCTACCTCATCTTTAAAAAGCACTTCAAACTCGAGAACTTATAAAATATAAGTGTCCACAATAAGATTATAAAATGTTGTAAGATTGGAGCCTTTGCTTTCCTGGCTGTTCAGTAAATACGTCGGTGTCTCTTGGATGTGCCCTGAGGCTCTGAAACCTGAGGCCTGCCCACATCTTGAGTTCTACTTTCCTCTTTGCAAAGTGCCTCTGGCTAGTGAAGCTGTCGATGCAGCCCCTTCCACCCCCTGCCCTGCTAAGAAAAAGGCTTTCCTTGCTTTTCCTTCTCTCTTTTTTTTTTTTATGTAAGACAACTGTACATCTATAAAAAACCCCAAATAGCTACTGATTTTGAGTATTAGGGGATTTTTTTTGTTCATTTTTTTAATCACTTGCAAAGAAGGCTAAAATCTGAAATATTCATTTGACACTTGTGAGTCCAGGGCACTTAGTGCAGATGTGCGAAAGCTCTGGTACTGCTGGTTTGTCTGTGGCTCTGCCAGCGCATCCCTGGGGGGTTGATGTGTGCCCCCATCCTCACCCTGAGCCTCTGCAGGGACCACCCCGTCCCTCAGTTGGGCCCTTGGCTTTCAGAGAGCATCCAGTTGATGAGTGAGTGCTCTTTTGCAGTCTGGCTCCTGGGTGGTCCAGGCCCCGGCTGTCATCTCCCAGAGCCTTTCCTCAGGAACTGCTCTCTTCTTCTCCTGCACGGGCTTGTCACACCCCCACCTCTCACTCTTCTGTGAAGGCAAAGTGCGAGCTGCTGCCTTACTCCCAGGATTTATTAGTAAATAGGCTGCCCTTTGCTGCCTTTGAGAGGGTGAGCTGCTGCACATCCCTGTTTTGTCTTTTCCTCAGGAGTGTGGTATTTTGTAGGTATTTCTCAGGTGAGGGCAGCTGCTGGGAGTTCCCTCTCCTCCTGGGCAGCTCTGGTCTCTGCATCTCTCCCTCTCAACATCCCAGCCGATCGAAATCCCAACCCACTGACCAATGGCTGTGCAGGGATGTGCCTGATCCTGGGGAGAGCTCCCACAGGGAACCAGGCATTTACTAATTGTATCAGAGTGATGGGGTTGGAGCTGTTCTGCATTTAACTCTGTGTGAACCTGATTTACCATCCTCGGAGGAGATTTTGCTCTTGATGCAAATACAAATCTGCCTTTCTGCTCTGCTTTGTGGCTCTTTTAAGTGGAATTTATTTTTCTAGTACCTGCTAAGTTGCTTTAATTCTTTTCTTTTTTTAAATATTCATAGTGAGAGAGAAGGAACATAATACACATGAACAGGCTTAAAAAACATTCAGCGTTCCCAAACCGCGGTCCTTTACATAAATAAATATAAAAATTGCCTTGTGGGCCAGCCGGTTCAAAATGCCTGCACTATATTTAGCAACAAGAGTAACATTTTCAGCTATTTACAGATTTATACGCTCAGGGCTGCTCTGATGACTCCTTTGTTTTAACTTTGGGGCTGTGGCATGAAAGTGGGACAGATGCAAACCTGAGGAGTGCGTGGGCGTTTAGTGTCTGCAGGAGCGTGGGCTCTGCTCCCTGGGGCCATGAGTTAGGTGTTTGCTGCCGGGTTGCTGCAGAAAAGCAACCCTCACCTCTCCAAAGCAAACCTCTTCTACAACCACAAGAATTTGGCACATGGGGCCGAGTCCCTCCAGGACATGAGCTATTGCAGAGCTGCTGTTACCCTTCTCCCTGGGACAGTGGCCCCCTCCCAGTCAGCATTTGTACACAGATTTAAAAAATTCATGATTTCGTATTTTCCCCTCCTGCCCGTCTTCCCCCCACTCTGAGAGGAAAAATGTAGGAAAAATGTGTTGCATTTTTCCCTATGCAGAAGAAAATGGGGTTTTTTTTCTTTTTTCTATAGACACATGGAACAATGTATAATTTTGATCTGCTATTTAAAAAAATGAGGTTTGCTCTTTTTGTTTTGCTTTTAGTTCACTAAAGCCAAAAGGATGATTTTGTGTTAGAGCATTGTTCTGTTCAACTTTTTGTTTCTAGTTATTTTAGCTCAGGCAGTGGATGTGCCAGTATAGTTGTTCTGACTGAGGAAAATTGGTGTCTCCTGAATTAAAAAAATCCCAATAGTCATGGCAGTGTAGCAGTATATCATGTACATTTTTGTCCTTAAATACGCCAATTTGAGAAAAATTGCTTAATTTAATGCATAACCTACTGTTACTTGAAGTCAAACTGCCTTTCTGGAGGCATGCCCCACCTTTGTTTGGATTTTACAGGAATTGGACTTCTTTTCATTGGGATGGCTTTTAAATCAGGGAGCAGGAATTCACAGGGGTGTCGATTCTGGACCATATTTGTTTTAAAATCTTTTCTATCTGCATCTCCTTTAAAAAAAAACCAAAATACCCATCATTTTATTTGTTCTTGAGGAAGAGTTTGTGTGGCTGATGATTCAACTAGGAATATTTTTAAAATACTTCATTTAAATGCCGTAAATGCATATTACATTGTTTTGGTGGTGCTGGAGGAAACCAGAAAATAAATACATGGCGTGGCTGCCCAGGAACAAGAGGTGACAGCACAGATTTAGTGAATACTTCATTTGTTTGGTTTTGCTTTCATCCCAATGATTCACTTAGTCCTTTGCCTAAATATAATTCTTCCTACTTAACCAAGAGTCAGCTTTGCCTCTGGCCAGACAAGGTGTCTTTTCCACGGGTATCTAAAGACAAGCCTTCATCTTTTCCTCTTCTGATGGACAATGGAGACATCCAGCTTGTGTTTGGAAGAAAAATGGGTGCAAGCGATCTTGCTGGGCTCCACAAACTAATGCTGTTGGAGAAGCAAATAGGAAGGTTATTGATAGGTGAAACAACTGGTGCCAAATCCTAGGAGGGAACTTTTCTTTCCTGGCTCTCTAGGAGGGATTTGGAAAGATCCGTAATCCTGGGTTAGGAGTAATTTGTTACAGCAAGATGATACTTGAGTGGCAGGAGGATTCTGGCGGAGGCAGCGAGAGGGTTTTATTCAGAGGAGTAGCTGGTCTCATAGAAGGTCAGTCTGACACAAATGCTACCTCAACACATGAGTTTTCTTTCTCAGCCGGCACAATTAGCTGGGGGGACTTTCGACCTCTTTTACATCTTTCAAAGACATGTCCATGCATCTGAGCTTAGATTATGGTGAGGAATATGGACCAGGATATGATGCAGTGGAAAGTTTTGTGGATTTTATTTTTTCCCAAGGCAAGCTTTCTGAAAAACAAAATAACCTCAACCACAACCTTCCCAGCTTCTCCTAGGAGGTCAGAATATTGCTGGTTTCAGTGTTATCTCCGGGAGTTTTTTTGAGGTTGCCTTTAGGTTACATTTTTGATTTAACTTTTTGAGTTTCATTAAAAAAAAAAAAAAGACAAAAGTTACCAACCCGAGGGAAAGAGAATTTTGCAAGTTCTTGGTTTTCACTAGGGCCTGAAACCCTTGGAGCCATGTCTTCTGCAGTAACCTCTCGTTGCATTGAAAACCCAATCGCACATGGAAACCACAAGGGAGGCGACAGGAAATTCGGTATGAAATTTGCTGGGTTTACTAGAGAGTGGCTCCCGGCAGTTCACCCAGGATTGCTACATCGACAGGAATTTTTGTGGTAGTGATTCGAGTCATGAGTTTCACTTACCCAACAGTGGGAGAAAATGACTCTTTCAGTAAAGCCCTGTTAGGCGATGTTACAATAACAAGCAAACAGCTAAATTCTCCAGTAGTACCTTTCTGATGGGATCCCACCCACCCGTGCTGCTCCTTTGCAGGTACTTCACAGACCCCAAGATGAGATTTTGGATCAAAGAGTTGGAAAGATACAAAAGCCAACACAAGTCTGAGGGGCCCCTCAGGAGGGAATGGCCTTTGCAGGGCATCTTTCTCCTCCTGCCCTTGTCATCCATCTGCTGGCTTCTGAGAGCTTTGTCAATTAACCCCCATTTGGCTCAGATTTTCTGAACTAAGGTTTCTGAAATAATGTAGTACCTCACAAAGTGTGTGACAATCTGCTTGCTTGTTTTCAGAAGCAGAGGGCTGGGTGCTGCCTTGCCTCAGCACACAACCCATCAACACACAGCCACCCTGCTGCCACAGCCAGCCCTGGCCCTTCTTCTCCATCCATCTACACTATAAGAAACCAAATAAAAATTCTCTCTGCCTCACAAATGGGAAGGAATTGGAAGAACAGATTGGGCAACAGTGAATCTCTGATGATAGTAACAAATGAAGAGGGTAGGTAGTGCTGATCCAGGATAGAGTGGCACAAAGATAGGCCACTGTCTAGGTTTTTCTTGCCTTTGCCCACATACACACAGTGATTGGTGGTATCAGTTTGGCAGCCATTTTTCATCTTGGCAACGTAGAGAGGACTTTCCTGGTGGGCATTACCCCCAGGCCACAAAAAGTATCTGATTAATACTTCCCATATTTAGGAAATATGTAACTCCTACTCCAAAATCTGAGTAATGGAAGGTGGGGGTCAGTTTTGGAGAGCCTCTTTTACTCCTTACACCACTGTGCTGTCTTGAAGGAAGCGGGATAGAGCAGTCATGTTCTGCAATATTAAAGCAGAACCAGACTGGTTGACCACTGACTTCTGTTGTTTTGGGTTTTGGTTTTTTGGTTTTTGTTTTCCTTAAAAGAAAAATGTAGTCAAAAAGCTTAAGGTTGTGGTACCTTCTTTACAATGCAGTTATGCTCTTAACAGAGTTGGAAAGTTTTAAGGGAGGCAAGGTTCCCCTGGAGCAGTCCTTCTGTTACAATGAAGGTAGTTCAGAGCCATGATCTCTGTCTCTAACATGCTGTCAGATATTTTTACTGTCTCTATTTAATGGGGAGGAAAGGAATTATATTTTATAGACCATAAAATGCATTCTTGGACTTCATGCAAACACTAGTTACCAATTGTTCTCTCACTCTCTGGGAGATTGCCAGGAAGAGAAATTAAATGTGGGTCTGTACATCAAATTGTTCGGTGAGTCTTGGAAGCTGGTTTAGCTTTGAGTCTAAACAACTTGTATCTACAGAAAGACTTAGCTGAGATTTCATGACTGTCCCATTCTTTCTCTAATGGAAACTATGCTTAAGTGGAACAAAACAGATTTCAGAGAAAATCTAGGGAAAGTAGTGTGAGGATGAAGAAGTTGGGTTTTTTTGATGGCTTAAAGGAAGTGGATAAAAAGTTTGCTATGGTTCCTTGTCTGAAATTACACTTTTATTTCTATCTGCCATTTGAAACAGTACTTTAGAGATATCCAAATAGTAGTGAGCCAACCTGCTGATTTGTGCAGCTAGGGTTGTGGAGGCATTCAGATTAAATATGAAAAAAGTAATGGTGCTTTCCCAAGCTCCACCCAGGATCGAGAAACCCCGCCTGCAGTTGCTTTCCTGAGATACCATGTGAACTGCAGAGAGTAATACTGTACTTCTGTGTCACATGAACATTCTTCCTCTTGTAAAACAAAAACCATATATTTTTAATTCCTGCAGTAGCTGATTAGCCTTTTCTGAGCTCAGTATCATCGTTCTTGGACTTAACCATAGCCTGCCAACCTAGCATATATTAGAAGCAACCTCCCCCCTTTTAATTCAGTACAACTGTTGGCAAGAATGCCTTTCATCCCCATCAGAATGAGCAAATAATTGTCTGAATTTGCTTGAACTTTCATAGACAGCAGCCTCCTCTGCGCCCATATCGCTGTGTATAGAAAAAGGGTGTAAGCAGGGGTGACATGTGGCAGTAGTAACAGGATGTAGCTGTTGTATTGCATCTCATCTGGGATGTGGGAGATGAGCTGTGTGTGCCGTGAGGGCACAGAGGCTGGTGGTTATGTCAGGAGAGAAGAACTGATCTGGTGCTTGTGGGATGTTCGTCCACCTCCTCTCAGTCTGACTGCTCACCCAAGGGGGAACTGGAGTTGTTGAGGTGCACGTAGGGCTCAAACTGTTTCTTTGTGCCTTGTGTCACCCCAAAATGGGCATCTTCTTTGCCCATCACCTTAGATTGCTCTATGGCTTTGGTGAGGCACTTTGAGATAGGAGGATTTCTGCTTTCAGGCATCCTTCCTTTCAGAAGATCTCAAACTATTAATTGCTAACGCATTTCTGTAACTTTCAGGCTGTGAAGGACTCAGATTGGTCCTTTTTTATGCCCTAGCAGTGCTTCAGCAAGGTGACAAAGACATAAGCAAAATGTTAAAGTAGGCAACTCAAGGCCCCCATTTCAAGGGATTCATGTATTACTGGAAGGGAAGGAGACAAGGTCACGCAAGTTCTCCATAACAAGGAAACCTAAGGCACTAAAAGTGTCTTGGTCAGGAATGTATCACAAGATGGTTTGGCTGTTACGAGTGCTGGTGAATAAGCAGCATTTTAAATTGGAAAGAGGACTTAATGCCCTGTGTGCATGTGTCTGTGGAGGTACACAATGCTTCCCAATTCCTTTTATCTGTGCCACCTTTCCCCTGTTTATGTATTTTATTTAATACCTTATTTTTGCAATGTTGTAATAGTTTAAAGGGTGATATTAGATTTAAAAAAGAAAAAGTGGAGATCCCCAATAAATATCTCCATGTTTTACAACTTCATGCTTTCATTTCTTGAATGCTGTGGGGAAATCTTTTGTGTAGAAAGGATCGGTCTCACTGAAATGAGCCTCGTTGCTCTCATTTGGAGCAGCTCCCCTGTGCCTCATTGTGGTACATTATATATTCTGTAGAAGGGTTGAACATTGTGGGTGGTGTCTATTACTCCTCATACAAAAAATTCCAGACATTGCAGATCTGCAAGAAATAGGAGGCCCTTTTAAAGTTCCTCCAACAACCTCCTTCAGTTGTTTAAAATAAATCCTTTAGATTTTGCTCTCACACTGCACACCTCTAGAAATAAGGTGGTAACTGAACACCAAAAATAAGACGTTGAAGTAAATTAAGAGATGGAGCAAAAGCTGAGAGTGTACTTTTAAATCCTTTGAGGCTTTGCTTTCTGACTTAACTGAGGACACTAGTAGGTTGTAGACCTTTCTTTGTAGGTACCAAGATGAGTATTGTCTTGCAACTCTTTTTCTTGTCCTCAGAGAGCAATTACAGTCTTGTTAAGCTCTGTCTGCATTCTCATCACCTTCCTCATAAATCTCAGCCCTCCCTATAGCATTGCACTCTGCACTGTTGCTACTGGGTCATCTCTGCTTAAAATTTGCTTAGACGCCCCCTCACAGAAGAGCTGCTAACTATAAGAGAAACTTCAAAGTTGATGTACAGGTGTGTATTTCCATATAACTGTGCAATGCTGACCAAGGGAGAGACTACAGCAAAACTAGGGTCAGGAATACTTCTGCTTGCATGGCACTTTGAGAGCCAGGGAGAAAGTGCAGGCTCCGAAGATGGAGATGCAGTCTCATGGTTAGGGGAGGTACTGGAGGCCTGTGGCATCCAGCTGACTCTAGGAGCCCTGTTTCTGCTTGTTTCAGTTCCTGGGAGCTAATAAGCACCAGCTGCAGGAAACTTGAGCTGGAAGGTGGTGTGCAGCTTTACCTTCATGTAAAAAGAGGGCTTTTTCTTTTTCTAATTGCACTTATGTGTTTATATGCTGTGGGACATCACTTGTAGGGCATTCCATCAGTGAAAACAATAGTGTGATAAGGGAGCAGCTCCAGGCTGGACACCACTGCAGGAAACACCTGCAAGCTCAGTGCCATCCCTTCCATCGGCACCACGCCACTGTGAGCCTGGCCCTGGAGTGGTGGAGGAGGGGGGCTGCTGGCCATTGAGTAACACTTTCCATCAAACTCCTCTAGTCTTGGATGTGAGTTTTAGTTGCCTTTGACCACCAGTGCTGTTGGATATTGGGAGAGATGGTTGTTTGCCCTATTGGTGCCCAGAAAGACAGCTGCTTTTGGGTGGGGGGGACGTATTTGGAAGGGTGAGTGTGCAGAGCTGCCCTTGGTGGGTCTGTGTTTTGCAGGACTTTCTATTGCAGATAGGAGGTGAGGATTTGCTGCCCATAGGAGTGGAGAGTAAGGGTGTGGGGGGTTTTTTTCCCCCCTTCTTTCTACCAAAAAAAATCTGGGCTGTTCAAATAATTTGCTTTTTCCCTTGTGCTGACAATTTAACAGCCTTTTTAAGAGCTTTGGTTTCTCTCAAGTACGCTCGCCCCATACGTGTTTTAATTTTTGTGCAGAGGCCTGGAGCTTAACAATTATTTTGCTTAAGCTCTCTGAGACTTGCCATAAAACTTTTTTTTTTTTTTAAAACACACACACATGCTAATGATCCCCATCAGATCATATTGTTAAACAGGGAATAAAATACTTATGCCAAGATGACATTATTTAAAAAAATGTTAAAGGCAGGCCAGCAAAGCCTATTTCAACAGCTTTGTCCTGAAGTAATTTGCACAGATTTGTTAGAGTTAATTTGTTGAAAAGTTCTATGTTTGTACAGGCAACTCCTGATTTCCACACTGAGACACAGAAGCAGGAGAGGAGTAAGTGCATGTCCAGTGTTTGCAAGAGCAAGGATGGTGGGAACTTCCCTCCCCCCTACCCTTCCCCCCCACCAACCCATGCAGGAATGCAAAAGCAGTGTCAGAAGGCTGGGAAAGTCGGCTTCGGATTTTTGTGGACTCCTTGCAAATCAGAGGAACCGTCTGGCTCAAATCTGCAGTTAGGGCTGAGAGAATAGGATTTCCTGCTATTTAGTTGCTTGAGGAAGGAAAGGATTTACCTCTCCGCTGTAACAGGACTTAATTTTTCTCCTCTTTGGTAAGAATATTGCAGTGTATGGCAGCAGTGGTGAACCTGTGAAAGCAATCACGCCTCTCCCCCTTCTTCCTTCACCCTCCCCACGCCATGATGCGATATTTTTCTTTCCCCCCTCTGCCCAAGCATCCTCCCATCCCAGCTTCCAGCCCCAGCGAGGGCTTGGCATTCTCCCTCCATCCTGAAAGAGAGAGTTGTGGAGGAGGTGGCTGCTGCGACGTCGCTCCCTGGGCCGACTGCCTCGCTCGGCCCGCCATCTGGATCCAGTTAGCTCTCTCGGCAGTAGGGCTGAGTCTCATTTCCTCCAACCAGTAATGTTATATAGGCAGTGATCCTGTTCTGCCCTAACATAATTGAAAATTATGTGTATTGTAGACTCGCAGCGCTGAAATGTAGACTCGTAAAAATCTGTGGCTCAGGTAGCCTGTGGAGATTGAATTTGGCACACAATGAAGCTTTTATGTAAAGTAAGAATTATAAGCCACCACATCAATATTGTGTTACAGGCATGACAATTCTTGGATGAGGAGGCCTTGAGTCAAGCTCGTCACCTTAAACAATGCTAATATTTCATACTTTATCAACGGGACTGGCATTTTCAAGCAAGCAAATTGGACTCTCTTTCTTTTGCAAACATCCCCTGGTTGAAGCTGTGGGTTCGTTAGCTTGATGCAAGCATTGGCTGCGGGCTCTGGCCCTCTCTGTTTACCTGATGGACATAACATCTCACCCTTGGCGGGGCCGGGATGCTGCTCTGGATTCTGGCCACTTGGTAGGGCTTGTGGAAGTTACTTTATTGACTGTTGTGCTTTACTGCTTTCTGTGGGGACTGGTATTCCACCTCCCAGTATATTATTCACTGGTGTAAATGGAAGATGTCTGTGTCTGTGCTTGTGCACAGAACTGAGCCCTCTTTGTTTGGACCGTTCCTTACTGGGCTCCATGTACATGTCCAAGAAGAGAAGCAGCTTTGGCTGTATTTTAGCCTTGGATCCTTTTCGGTAGGGAAGGACATTACTGAGAGTCCCAAACTAAAGGTTTTAAAAGCAGAAAAGCAAAGTGGTAGTAAGATCTTCTGAAGCTTTCATCTTGCACTTAGGCTGGTCAGCCTGGTGTGGGAACACCTGTCCTGAAATTACGAGCTCCTGTGAGATTGAGATGGAGCAGGAGCAGCCATACCATCTTGTCCTGTTTCTTCTGAGAGAATTTATTGCTAGTAAGAAAAAGCAAAACTGACAGTCCTGCGATAATCCCTGCAATAATTGCTGACTGGACAGGGTCTGATGTGATCTCGCTCGTGCCTCAGTCTGCCCTTTGGGCAGACTCAAGAGAAGTCCAAGAGTTTCTTGGCCTGTAATTTAGGACAGCCTCTGACCTGAGCTCCTTCATGGGTTGTCAAGGTTGTAGGAATTTTCCAGGGTTGCTTGTGACTATGACTCCGTGGTCATGGAAAAACGAGGATGGTTGGTTTATTTTGGTGGGTAAGGCTTAATGGCCATCTCCTGAAATGCCACTGGTTGAGCCTGCAGGTTCTTGTAAGTGCTTTAGCTGTGGTAACTTCTCAGTCTCTGAAATGATTGTGGAGTTTGAAACAGTTGTTTACCATGAGGCACAAGTCTTGAGAGGATATTTTCCTTAGAAGAAGTGAATTATACTTGACTAGCTGGCTGGAAAACCTGAAGAAGCTGGTAGTAGCTGTGACCCATTAGGACCCTTTCTGCAAATTCATATGCCCCTTTATGTGGTTCTGTTATAATCACTGTCTAAGACAGCTGATGGACTTGTAAAAATGTAGCAGTTGGTTTGTTTATTAGTGCCTTCTGCAAATATGAACTGTTTCAGATTTCCCCTCAAGTTAAGGAAGCTCTCAGTTGGCTTAGGTTTTGGGTCCATTTTCTGTGCACTTGGGTTGCATTTTTAAGCACTTTTTTTGAAACCACAGAGGGTTAGAAAGTTACTCTAACATCATCTCAACTTTAAAATTTATGTTGTGGTCACCTATATTGAAGAGCAGGGATTTGATACAAGCAATCAAATATCTGGAGGCTTACAATCGAGTCCTAAGAGTTTAGAAATGTCACTTATGGTAGGCTAGTTCTGGTTTGTTTGAGCTTTATTTCTTGTTTTTAAGAAGTGCTGAAACATTCTGGTCCGCATTGCACAAATCCCAAATGCAAAGATGAATAAAAACAAGACTTCTTGGAACTTGAAGAACTTGTGTGGGGCACAAATCCAGAGTATGGGTTTGTTTATTTGCATTCCACTAGCTCAGAAATCTCAGGCCCTCCAAGCGATGGGAATTGGTAATGCATCCTCCTGCTGACTCCTGCTTTTGGTCACCTTCGCGCCCAGGGTCTTGCAGCAAACAGGCTTTGCATGCTAGCAAATGTTTTGCATACGTGAGCAAATGTGATAGTGATGTGCTGAAAGCATGGAACCAGATCTCCTTCCTTCCTTCACAGAGATTTAGATACAGCTTCCGCTGTTGGCCTGGGTGAGGGGGGTTGGTTGTGTGTGGTTCTCCTTCAAGATTACACTTGCTTAAAAAAAAAAAAAAAGGATTGGGTAAATACAACTATTTCTCTAGATGTTTTCTGGGAATAGATCTGTTAAGTCAACCAGAGCCTAATGCTAAATAAGATCATCTTCAGTGGCCTGATCTACGCATACAGCTGCTTTTCTTAGTCCTGCGAGGGAGCTGAAGGCGTGTGTCAGTGCGCGTTTCTTCCAGCACGATGTAGGGCTTTACGTATTAACCGGTATGCCAAGTTGGCATAGCACAGCACCATGCAGAGAGAAAAGCTTGGGCTGAAATTATATTTAACTGTATGGCACAGAGATCTGTTTGGGCTAAATAATTTCTCTGCAGGGATGCCCTTGGTCAGAATCGAGCACTTCTGATGCAGCAGCCTGACTACCAGCTCGAGACTTGACCTGTTTGGTGGAAGCCTTGAGCTCTGCTATACAATCTGCAATGGCTCCTCCAGTGAGCTTAGTGAGAGGAGGTACATGTCCAAGAACAGAAGTTTTAGTCAACATTTGATGCTGGTTAAATCTATGGGAACGTTCTGCCCCTTCTAGAAGTGTAGTTAAACTTTTTTTTTTTGCATTTAAATCAACACCCCCTTATGCTGCAGACTCTCTGCCTGCTTGCATTCAGCCTATCTGCTGATGACAGGGACATAAAGTAGTTGTGACCATCCCCAAGCGCCTGGCCAGCGCAGCTGGGCCTGAGTGCACCAGGCTGTGCTCTGTCTTGGACATCATTAACAGGAAAGCTTATTAAGTTTGGTCTTGTAATTGAATAAGTTACACTGTGCAAGTCCCCTAAGGGTTGTCTGACAAAAGGTGAGCAAAAAGAGAATAATCCATGGTGATTTCCAGAAATGTGAAAAGTAGAGAAAATAGGTGCTAAGACCCAGCAGCGCTGGATCTTCTTGGGGTAGACCTCTGCCTTTAGGGCTCACACAGCTGTGGGAAGCTGTAAGGCTTGACATGATGCATTTGTTGAAAGAAGGCTGACAGACGACCCATTAAATAATGAGATCATATTCTTAACTCACAATATGTTTTTTTCTCCCTCTCCTGAGACTGATAATCCCCCTTCCCCTTGCTTGTCCCATCCTCTCCATGGTTTTGGTATTTTGTTTCTGTATGGGTTTTATTATTTTTCTACATATCCTACAATCAGTGAAATCAATGTAATGCTGCCTTTGAAATCTGGTTTATTTTCTTATTCCTGAACTGTAATACGGTGGTATGAGATTGTTAGTGTTCTGCACAGATTTTAGTCCCACAGACATGCAAAATTGTCTTTAATTTTTGTTTTAGCTCCTTGCATAAGTTTCAATTTATGTCTTTTTACTCATGTTACTTGAGATTTGTTACTTTTTTTTTTTTGGTCTTTCTTTTCTGAACTCATTTTTCTTTCCCCATTTTTGTTTCCTCCATCCAGTATCTGCAGATGAAATGGCCACTGCTTGATGTTCAGGCAGGGAGCCTTCAGAGTAGACAAGCCCTCAAGGATGCTAGGTCTCCATCTCCAGCACACATTGTTGTAAGTAAACACAGAAAGATGTTCTTCCTTTGTTTTTTGTTTTATTTTATTTCTTTAAAGCACTTGACATTAATGGCATTGGTTGTCATCAGTTTTCTTTTACACAAACAAAAAGCAAAATACTTCAAAATAAACCAAAACCCTAACGAGCCTATGGTAAAAGGAGGGAATGCATTTGCTATTGCTGGACTGTTTACAAAATTATCATTCACGTGCCTCACAGGACAGCAGAGAATTTAAAATGCTCTAAATTTACACACTGCAGAATTACTCAGTGGCAGTGAAGTTGAATCAGGCTGGTTTACACATCTAACAGTGTTGAGTTGAAGAGACTGAAGAGACATTTTTGGAAAGCATTAAAAAATAAAGACCAAGTATATCCTATGGCCTTTACTGAAAAAAAATTCTTATTGCAGAATCTTGAATGAAAGTTTGAGAGACTTGGTTAGTGTTTTTCCTGAGTGAAGGCTCAACAGAACCAAGCTCTACAGAGCATATGTCCCTTTGTATTGTGATGACTTCTCGTTTAATATAAAAAGTGTTATCAAATGGTTGCTATTTACCTGCAGAATAGAAAACACTCTTTATAATGAGTAGTATTGCTAAAAATAGCTTTATGTATTATCTTCTATCTTAACTTTTCAGTTCTCAGTTGAATTCTCTCGCTTCTGTTGTAGAAGCAATGTTGAGTTTGAAATGTTCAGTACAATTTTGCATGAGAGGGATCTTTATTTTGCTTTCTAAAATAGCATCCACAGAGATCTAAAGGGAAACTGTTAATATGGTGTTATGCAAGAGGAATAGTATGTGTTGGTCCACCCTCACCCATAGCAAGTGTCAGTGCCATCTATTGCTAAGGAACATCTTAGCTCTGAGCGTTCATCTGGGAAACTTACCTCTGGAGAAGGTTGCACATAGTGAGTTAGAATATTTCATGTGAAATACTTTATCATCAGGTTTTACATGTTTTGTTTTTAAAGCTTTTATTTTTAATTACCATTGGATGACAAGAAAAGAAACATTGCTTGTTTTTTAGCTTTTGCTATACAGTCTAAAGCTGACATAGCTGGTAGATCATCCAAGGTGCGTGTTTTGTTAGAAATCTGAAATCTCTCTAAATATTTTTTGAGGAATTTCATATTATATAGTTGTCTCTTTAATTTGAGGGAATCATCCGTTAGTACAGCAGAGAGTGATGAGCACAGGACTGTTATTTGCTTAGTTGATATCTAGCACTGGTTGCATCACTTCTTCAGAATGACTTTTCCTTCCCTAGTCATCAGAAACTGATGTCATCTTAACAAGAAGTAACACAAAGGAACTTTCTTGATTTAATTCCTTTTTTAATGCCATAATGGAGGGCCAGCACAGGGGACAGGAGCATTCCCAGGGCTCCGGGGCCAGTGTGGTGGAGCAGTGTCAGGCTTGCAGGAGACAGCTAACAGCCCTGAAGGGCAGCCTGAGATTAGTGGGTAGCTTCACTGGGGATCACCTGTGCTTAGCAGTGCTGAGAATCCACTCTCCCTGAAGTGTCCTGCCATGCAGAATAGCAGGCACTTGTCTTTAAAAGCCAAAGCAGCTCACCATGCCCAGGGGGTTGAGGTCCTAGCCCCACTGGCCCTCCTCAGATTCTCCACCTGGGTGTGGGTGAGGTGGAGGTGAACGGACAACACAAATGCACAAAGAAAAGGGATCAAAAATCATGATGATTTGGGAAAATAAAGAGAAACCTGTTTCCAGGGAGGCTGAGGTTGATCTGCCTTGTATTTTGACCATTTATGGGGTTCTTATGGGTCTCTTTAAAAGCTGTTTCACTCTGCTATTCAATAAAAAGCATATTTACCATAGCAACCACTTAGGCTGTGAGGAACATATACTACCTCTGAGATGGAGGCCACCTTCCAAAAGAGCCACAGCTGGCATTTGTAATGTGATCTTTTGTGCTACTTACAATGTTGGAGGGAGAGGAGGAGGAGGAGGGAGGTGAGGGTGGGGGGGAGCAGTGGGGTTTTTTTGGGGGGGAGGGGGGCTTTCTGCAAGGCTTAATGTTTATTTCTAGCAGCAAATTGTTTTTCCTTGTTCTGTTAAAATACGTAAATAAGGAGCAGCTTTTTCCACCCTTTTTCCTGGCATCCACCCCAGGCCACGTTCATTCTGTGGTGTAAAAATGGACACATTTTTGATAGATAAAGTTAGAGTGGATAACGGCATTTGGTGGGGAGATGAAGTGGCTGCAGATAGATGCCAGTTGGCTTGGGATGTGTCAGGCTTCTCTGGTGTCCCTGTGCCTGCCCACAGCACCTGGGAACTGGCCTCTCTTCCATGAGGCTCTACCCCCCTTTCTGCATACTTGCAAATACGATTAATCTTTTTATGAAACAATGAGGGGTTTTTCATGGAAGTGCTGATGTTTGTGTGTGGGCATAAGGTGTAACGTATGGGGACAGAAACTGGTTCTCCACCCACGTTGCTGTGTCTTGTCCCCCCGCCAAAAGTACCCATGCCAGTTGTTCCTTTTGAAATCAGTTCTGCTGCCCTGAAATCTATAGGAAAATGCTAACACCTGCAAATTGTTTTGTATCTTTCCCCTATCTCCGAAATCAGGATTTGAGGCTAATCTTTGTAGCTGAGTTACAAAGAGAGGAAAGGAAAGTGGGGGAGGTGGTCTTTCGTTTTTATTTTCTTTCCTTTCTTCTTTTCTTCTTCTTCCTTTTTCCTTTTTGTTTTAATGTTCTTGCTCTTCGGTGCTTGGCTGTGATTACCATAAGCTCTGTGTCAGGGCTGCAACCTTTACACCCAGCTCCGATGAAACTCCCCTTGGCTTCAGCACGGGTTTTTAGCTTAATGACTCAGGGCTGCAGAACATGGCCGTCTGTAATATCTTAAGTAAAGTCTGTACTATTTTTCAGCCATCCTCCTTTCAGATTTGTTTAAGAACATTAAGTTAAGACTACAAAAATTGAAGCAAAAGACCAGCATGAATAATTTGGCTGGATTGCCCCCAAGTGCTGAGGACTGGGTTAATACTGCTTTTCGTGGTGCTCAAGAGAGTCTCCAAGGCCCATAATGAGAAACAGAATATTAAACTGAAATTATGTTCTGCATGTCTTGAGGAAGGTACAGCATGAGGCTCCATTTAAGACCAATACATTTATTTGCATTTAGGTGCGTCACTCATCTTCTAAGACTCTTGCATCCTGCTCTGGCACAGTTGCGCTGCTTATCTGTGTCTAAAGGTGAAAGAAAAGTGGGGCAAAAATTGTTTTAATAATATGCTATTAGGCTTGGTAGGTCAAGATTTTGAATTCAGCTTGGAGATAGTACTATTATGATCCTGGGAATTTTTTTGAAGGGTTCTTATGGTTATTTGTCCCCTTTTTTCTGACTTTTGATTTCATCAAGGATATTAAGACCTTGTAAAACAGCTTTAGCAGGAAGTCTTTGGGTGTAAAGCAGACCCTAGCTGGGCACCTTGTGTGCTTCTCTAAGCAGGTAGGGTGCAAGCTGTCCTGAAATCCCATGTTCAACGTGCACCTCATCTGCTCCATGTGTGTGCCAGTGTGGTGATGAGGTGCCCTAAGAGTGGGATCCTCACATGAAAATTTGGTGGTGCATTGGGGATGGGCAAGCGAAAATGAGCATGGTATATCTGCACAAGGATCTCCAAAATCATGCTCACTACAGAAAGCAAGCTCTTTTAGAAATACTGTTATCTTTGCATGCATTCCCAAAACCTTAAGGAGAAAAATAGTGCTGTTCTTCCCTGTTCTCTGAAAGGTAAATATTCTGACTCAATCCTCCTCTGGTTTGGACAGGACTATGGGTGAAAGACTGGTCCCAGATTCCTGTTTCCTGCTGTCTCAACTGTACAAAGACTTGCTTTTAGTGTCCTTTGTACCAGGCAAAAACATTCTGAACCCGAAATGGAGGTGGTTTGTTACAATACATTTCTTACAAAACAGTTAACAGGCTTAAAAAAATTCTGCATTTTCTTCTGTGGGGAGGCCTTTTGAAGTAAATCCAAATGTTACCTTGGGGGAAGACTTCTATTTGGCCTGGGTTTTCTAATATGTAATGAGCACAGCCATAAAGTAGACTGGATCCCCAAGAACAAAGAATCACTGTGCAGTACTGTATCTAAATTTTTCTCTTTTTTTTGCCTAAAGAGGTAAAAATGTGTTTTCAAAACATAATGTGACAAGAATAACCAAAGGCAAAACCATGTGAAACGTATGCCCTGTTCTCAGCCTCTTTGATGTGCATGGACAGTGAGTGTCTGGAGCTGTTTCCCAGGTTGGGTAAAGTTGATGCTACACAATCCACCCTGCCTGGTCCCCGATTTCTTTTGGTCTTGTCTACCTCACACTTAGGTGCTTTGAAAGAAAAGACAAATACTTAAAAGTAAGCGTGAGATTTGTCTTAGATTTAAAGATTTACCTATTGTGTCCCTTCAAACAGACCAGAAGTGAGGTTCATCTAGACGTGTACACAGTCCTGTATGTATAAGGCCATCTGGAACATCTTGCAGCTTCCACTCACAGTGCCCCATGAGGGCTTTTAAAGCTCTTGCTTTGTTTGCTTTTAATATTTTGTGGTAGGGAGGCTTTTCTTCCTCTGCAGTAACCTCTTGAGATGCTTTTGGACCTGAGACTGTGTGTGCCTGTGATGGCACACCCTCTTCCCTGGAGATCTGCAGGATGACCCTTTAAATGTGCACGCACAGATGAGAGTTGCAAGAACATGGTGTTGTGAGGGGAAGGAGTTGGACATCATTTATGTCAGTGCCGGGTACTGAGAGGGGCACATGTATGGGGAGGAGAAGAAGGCTCTGTGTCTGAGCTGCAGTGGTACCCTGCAGTCCCTGATGGCAGGTAGGTCACACCTTGGAGTATGGACCTAACACACAGATCCCCAAGACTCAATGCTGCAGAAATATCCATGCAGCCTTAACTGGAAAGCTCCTTTAGTCGCTCTCTCTTTTTTAAATACTCTATACTTTATTTGGCTAATTGCTTTGGCAGTTGCAAAGTAAACAAAATATTTCATTAATATATGTCCAAAAGTGTGCAAACATCTTGTCCTGAATTTTCAGAGCTGCATGGAACTAAGCCACGGAACAAATTCAACTTGCTCAGAATTTTGTGACTAAATCTTTCACCACTGATTTCTTTTGATTTTTCTTTGGGAAGAGTTGTGTTTAAAACAAAAATCTGTATTTAAACCTAAATGTTTAGGGCTGAGTACAGAGTTCACTTACCAGCAGCCCAGTAAAATTATTTTGGACTGATTTTTAGAAAGTACACACGTTATATTCAATACCCACTAAATATGAATGGGAAACCTAGTGCTTGGTTTCTGTAGGACACAGAAGAAATGTAGATTCCCTAAAGGTAATTCACTTGGTAATTTGATACATTTGCAAACTAGTTCAGACTTGAGGGGAGTGCTTCATGCCATTGTGCCACAATATCTTCTACAGACCTTACTTAGGTACTGGAGATAACCCCTCTGCCTTAACACTGAGGCTGGGGATATGTGCAGGCATTTACTTCCTCCTGTGACATGAGCAGGAATTTAATGCTCCTGCAAACATCAGTCTGCACTAAAGCACCTTCAGAGACATCTTGGGGCTGGGATGAATTGTCACCGTTGGTTGCAGTCAGGAGATCTATGAGTAGCTCCAAGAACTCTGGAGTATTTGGATGTTGGGATATTTCAGCTGTGAATAAATGCTGTAAAATGTATAGTACTGCCAGCCCCAATTGTTCTAGGATCATGAGTCAGGCCTCAAAAGATCATGAGGATTGGTTTGAGGTTGGAGGGGTTTTTTTTGGTGGTGTTTTTTGTTTGTCTTCTGTTTCTTAAAGAATGCATTTTGTATTCTTTTTATTTGTTCTCTGGTTCCTGAGCCTGCAGGGTATACTCCTCTCATTCTCAAACTTTTCTCTACAGCAGTTCAGGAGCTTGCTGTGTGCTGTAAGCGGAGGCTGAGGTTCTTTCCTAAACACTTGACTTCAAGACTACTACACTTTAAGAAAAATAGTAACTGTTGCTGGACTAGCTATAAAACTGTAGGAGCTAACAACCCCAAGCATTACTCTAGGAGAAGACAGCTGAGCAGAGTATGCTCAGTGCAGTCAGCTGAGCATCTGTTTCTTGCAATTTACCTCACTGTACTTTGGAAGGACCTGGTCCTCTGTGCCTATGAGGGCTCTGGCTTGTGTGTGCATTGAGATGGCTGCAGCACTCCCTCTCCAAGACAGTTACAGACTTCTCTTGTGTTACTGGAGACAGCTCAGCAGGTCCTTCTGAAGCAGCAGGTTTACAGCCCAGGGTATTGCAGTGAGCCAGCATTACTTTTGATTGCCTGGACAGGCTCTGTTGCAGCTTCTGCTCCTGAGCTGGAGCCATGAGATTTGGCATTTTGGTTTGTTGTGACACACCAAAATATATCTGGTGTATCTCCCTCTGACATATCTTGACATATCTGAGCACTGAAACTCTCTGGATGAGCGGAAGCAAGGCAAAAGCTTGCTCATTGGAGATCCTAAAGAAAGATGTATCTATGCTGCCTTCAGTATGGTTGGAAACACATCTACTGCAGACTTCTCTCATGTCTTTTGTTTATAAACTATCCACTGTGTCCCAAATATGATGCAGTCTCTAAATTATGTTCCTTTTTGACTAGCTGGTTTGGAATACAGTGAAACCACAGCGAGAAACATTTCAAGGTAGAAACCTATGCTGGGAAGGTGGTTTAGGAGAGTGTTTTAGCACAGAGGAGCCCAGACTGTGTTTTGTATTCAATCACATGGCAGTTAGCATGATGCTGGAGCATGCATGTTAAATTAACTTCTAGGGACCTGTGTGGGCCTAAAATGAGATATGGGCAAGCCATCAGCTCCCACAGAAAAGCAGTTGTGCTGAGAGGAATGGAGAGAGCGCAGACGGTCCATCGCTGGAGCCTGGGGCGTGCATGAGGAGTGCAGCAGCAGCAGCAGCAGCCGTGCACGGCGGCTCAGCCTTGGCAGCGGGTGAAGAGCCGCGGCGGCACCGGGTGATGCTGGAGAGCCAGATGGGTGAGGCTGTCAGATCAAAGATGATGTGTACCGAGGGTGGCAGACTTGGCAAGCCGCTCGCCGCAGGTCCTTCTCCCCGTGCACCCTGTCTGCAGCTGAAGTTTGTGGCTGGATTCAATCTGGAGCTTAGAGAAGTAGGTATTGAATAATGCAGCCTGATTTGGAGCCAGAGCCCGTGCTGACTGGAGCAGGAGCAACCATCGTGTGCGCTGAGCAGAAGATGCAATGGGTATGATAGGGCCTCGGCACTGGGTTTTCCCCAACATTTCTAGAACCATAGTCTTCCCTTTCCAGTACAGCTCTAAGCTTGTTGATGCAGAGCAGAAAAGCCCAAATATGCAGTAGAAGTAGCTGTCTCAGAATAACTATTCCTCATTATCTCTCCATGCGGCCACTCTTACTCAGCAGTAAGAGGTCCTTTGTGTGCTTTAGCTTAATCTGCTTTGGAAACGGATTAAGCTAAATCTCACAAAGAAACTCTTAGTGCTGAATAACAGTGTCCACACGGAGAGATAATTCGAAATAGTTGTTCTGCATTTTTCAATTCATACTTGAGCCCTTGCACAAAAAAATTCCCCATGCAGACAAACATGCTTGGATAGGAACCTCCTATTTTCTGTCTAAACGAGGTCTGTGTGCTGTGCCCAGGTGCTGTAGTAAAGAAAACAGCACACATTTACCAATAAAACGAAAGGAAGGAAGCTGGCAATGCTGAGTTCAGGACTATTTGTTTGCTAGATTGCTTAAACCCAGGATTATTATTCTTCTCACCATCTCATACAGTTTGGAATTAGATTATTCATAGGATACTTCACTTTCTGGACTGTATAGACATCTGTATTCTATCCTATGGAAGAAACTGGAGCTGCCTAGTAACCCACTCCATCAAGAGAAGGAAGGATGCTTTCTCTTCTGTCCTATGCAGACCTCTTTGGCAAGGGGTAGATCAATTTTGGAAAGCCTTTGGAGAGTTAGACAAGTTGCAAATAACAAGGAGTGATGCCTTTATAAAACAGTCTCTCATCCCTAATCTCTCCCCAAGGAATACTCTGTGCCTGTTTTCACAAAACAAAGCTAGGACTTTTTGTCCAACAGACTGGTTTTGAATATGCAGTGGCCTGATAGCATGGTCTGGCTCTAGGGGACCTTACCTTGAAGCTTTGCTTGTACCTGACAGATACCAGTGAGCAAAAATTGTGCCATTTCCTGAGATAAGGAAGCACTGCTCACCCATGCACCAGAAAGATGTTAAATAACTTTCCCAAGCTGATTTTGAGAAACTGATGATTTCTACATCTGCATTTTAGAGGCATGCAAAAACACCCTGCAGCCCCACTGGAAAACCAGAAAAAAAAAAAAAAGGGAAGAAATAAACCAAAGGACAAGTGCACAGTTCTGCACCTGGGGAGGATCAACCCCCTGCACCAGTACAGGCTGGGGATTGACCTACTGGAGAACAGCTCTGCAGAGAGAGACCTGGGAGTGCTGGTTGATGATAAACTGAACATGAGTCAGCAATATGGCCAAAAAGGCCAATGGGATTCTGTGAGGTGTCGAGTGTGGCCAGCAGGTCGAGGGACGTTCTGCTCCCCCTCTACGCTGCCCTGGTGAGGCCTCATCTGGAGTCCTGTGTCCAGTTCTGGGCTCCCCAGCTCAAGAGAGAGAGGGAACAGCTGGAGAGAGGCCAGTGAAGAGCCACCAAGATGATCAGGTGACTGGAGCATCTCCCTTATGAGGAAAGGCTGCGGGAACTGGGGCTGTTTAGTCTGGAGGAGACTGAGGGGGGATCTCATTAATATTTACAAATATCTAAATGGTGGATGTCAGGAGGTTGGGGTTCATTTTTTTTCTATCGTATCTAGTGACAGGACAAGGGGTAATGGGATGAAGCTGGAACACAAAAAGTTCCATTTAAACATAAGGAAAACCTATTTTACTGTTGAGATGAGGGAGCTCTGGCACAGGCTGCCCAGAGGGGTTGTGGAGGCTCCTTCTCGGGAGATTTTCAAAACCCGCCTGGGCGTGTTCCTGTTTGATCTGATCTAGGTGGACCTGCAGCGAGGTTGGACCAGATGATCTGTAAAGGTCCCTTCCGACTCCTACCATTCTGTGAAACTTTAAAGTAGTTTTTGAAATCTAAACCTAAAATCTTAACATGTATCAGACCATAGAGGAAAGTTAGCTTTGGTGCTGTCAAGACGCTGCATGTCAGTGAGTTCTTGTGTCAGATGTACCTTATGTCTTATCTCTCAGAATTAAGAAGCATGAGGTAGCTGAACCAATCATCCTTCTACATCAGCAAGCTCTGCATCCAGGCTTGCCTGCATGAAAATGATAGATAGACAATGAGGGATGGGCTGGTAGGTGGTCCTGGTCATGCATGGTTTGAACCCGTGTGTGTATGTGAGAGGAAGGATGCTCCCTGATGGAATGAAGTAGTAAAACCAAATCTTTAGGTTTGAGGGTTTTTGGGGGGGGTTAGGTGATGGGGATTTTTTGTTTGTTTGGTGCTTTTTCCTTTTTTTGTTTGGGTTGTTTTTGTTTTAAGTTGGTGGTGTTTTTGTAACTCTACCCCACCACCTTCTTGGTGTAAGTCAAGGACCTGATGGTGTCCCTGGGCCTTGCAGAAAGAGGTGGGTCTCTGCTGGTTTCCTAGGAGAAGCAAGCAGTTCTCTTAACACACGTTTTTCCTGTTGGCAGGACTCAAAGACTTTTCAACTACCATTATTGTGTAAACTTAGCTTCCCCTTCCCCTTCCTTTTTACTTTTTTAGGTGTTGATTCAAGAAATCATGAAGCGTGAGCTGATATCTGTCCATGTTCATGCTCAAAGTCTCCTCTTGTATAGTTTTTCTGAGTTGAGGTACTAGAAATGAGCATTTATAAAGTCCCTTCCTGAGAGATGGTTGTGGCTTCTGCCTATCCCCCAGACAGCAAATACTAAGGAAGAGGGAGAGAAGGAATAGTGTGTCCTGAGTAATTCTCCCCTGGAGCGTGTCCTTGTTCTTCCCAGGGCAGTAGGAGGAGGAGACACTGGGAAGGAGGGCTTTGGTCTCTCGTTGCTCATCTCTGTCAGTTAGTAAGTGCAGAAAATCAATGTGGTCTCCTACCCTGGCTGGAAGAATAGTGTCTGGGAGAGGAAAGACAAAACAACAAAATTTTACCCTGTTGTATGCCTGCAGAGCTCTGCAATGTCACTATTGTCTGTTAATGGGGGATGTGACTGTCCTATAATGAGGAAATGGTATTTTATGGAGGAAAGCAGAGTGAAGGGTCCTGAAAGCTTCCAGACTTTCTTAGTGTGCATTTACAGCCATGAGTGCTTCTCCTGCTCAGTAGCTTCATGGAAGCAGTACCATTAGAAAACCCCAAATGGGTGCAGTGCAGTTTTCCCTGACAGCAGAGCTTCTGTCGCTGTGTGTCGAGCATGTCTGCGTAGTTAATTAATATGAGGCAAGCAAGCATTTGAATTACTAAAGCCATAGCTTCTCTATGTTGACTCCCTATCTTGATGCTTTTCAAGCATGCTGAGCTCTTTGGAGGGAAGTCATTTACTGGACATGAAGCAACCTGCTTCTCATAAGAAGGCTCTGATGGCCAGGACAGGTTACTTTGGGATAAGCTCTGGTGTTAACCTGAGGCATATGGGTTGCTCCACAATTGCTGCCTGAGGGATAAACGTGAGGTAGCAGATGCCATTTGGACTGAAGGTGAAGTTTGCTTGTGTCTCTGTCCAGAGCTGAGCATGTGGCTGGGCAGCTGCAGATGTTCTGTAAGACCTCAGTGATGCTCACCCTGCAGTAACTTGTTCTCCTCATGCCCAGGGCACATCCAAGGAGTGTCCACTCACACTGTAGATGGACTGTTAAGCTCCGTTCCTGTGTAGGCAACCATTTGGTCACCTCAGATTACTGTGTTGTGGAAACTATGGGATGAGTAAATGGTGAGAAAATGTGTGGGAGCAGCCCCAGCACTGATGGAAGAGGAGAGTGGCTAAATAGCTGGGGCCGTGTTGCTTTCTGGACGACTCAGCAGCTTTTCACCTTGGCGCTTAGCTGGGCTCCTGATTCTTGCATTAAAATGTCATCCTGCTCCAGCTTGCTGGTGGTTGGGATCAAGTGTGTTAGTCTGGGGTTGGAAAATTAGGGACCTTTCTCTTCCCAAGTTCCACTGAAGCCTGATGGTGACATCTCCCTGTGGGTGTTGTTTCACTGCTGCGATTGTAAAACGAGCAGGTCAAAGTGTTTGGTGCAAATTAAAGACCGTTTCATTATCACTTTATTATTATCTGTATTTAAGAGGCAAGTTGATCTCAGAAAAGCAAGTGGTTGTCCCTGCCCCACAGAGCTCAGATCCAGGGCAGATGGAGCTGTGCGGTGCAAGGCACATCAACAGTTTGGTTGCTGTGTTCTTGTGGTGTGATGGGCACACTGTGCTTACGTCCCTTCTCCAGAAAGGTAATGTGATCTGCATATCAGATAGTGGCAAAGCTGGGAGCCACGTACAGCTTCCATGAGTCTTCCCTGACTTGGAGTTCACAGTCCAAACTGGTAGACTAGCCTGTCTTTGACATGCATATTTAGTTGTCTTTGCATATTTTGCTGGAGGGGACTAAAGGTAAAAAAACCCTGTGGTTTCTCACTTGTCCTTCAGCAGAGGTGAGCTTTGCACTTTTTCCCTTGGACATCTGTGAGACATTTAAAAGAGTAACGTGGGTTCCTGACATCAAAGAGTTAATAGCAGTGAGTGTGGTACAATAGCTCATTAGGACTTAAACGTGGGCTGCAAACTCAGAAATCTTGATAATTTTGGTCTATAAGGACACTGAACTTTCAACCCTAGTTCAGCAATAATAAATGCCTGTTAAGTAAGGCTTCCTTTTATGAAGAGACGGTGGATGGATGCATTTCAATGGGCTTTAAAAGTATTTCTACTCATTTCAGCGTCTGCTGGCCGCACGTATCCAGTCATGGGAAGGCATTTCAAGATCTGCACAAAAAAGCACTTTGAAGTATAACCTTTGTGAGCATCTTAGCTAAACCTGACTGCAGTTGGAAGCAGCATCTTATTTATTTATTTATTTTGTGAGCCCCTCTCTTTTAAAATTGCTTAAAAAAAAAAAAAACAACCCAAAACCACAAACACAATGCAAAAATAAACTTGTGAGCAAATAAATGGAAATGCAGTTTGGAAACTTTGCCCCGAAGTTGAAGGTGGTGGTGTGTGTTTGGTTTTGGTGTGGATGTTCTCATAACCAAACATATCGGTGCTGATTTTAGAAAGCAGGAGAAGATGAAGCTGCGCTTGTGGATGGAGTTGAGGCAGTTGCTCAGGCTGATGGCCCTGACACACTGGAGAAGAGAGGCTCAGGCATGTAGCTGCACTCCAGGCCCCTTAAGAATTGCAGTGAGGAACTAAACTCAAGCTTTTATCAGCCCTTCTGTCTACCTATAAAAGGATCCTGTGGACATTGAGGGCTAAGATTTAAAACAAATCATGAGTGACTGCAGGTCACCACTTGAAGCTGCATTCTTCCTTGCCTTGAGTTTGCAGGTCTCGATCCAGGCAGGCCTCTGCTGAGGTCCTGTGTGAGACTCGAAGTAGCCTATGTGTATGTGTGTGTGTGTGTGTGTTTTACCTCGCCTCTTGGAGAGCACGAAAGAGACCTCCGTGAAGAGAGTGACAGGGTTTGATATAAACCAGCAGGACTGCATTGCTGCCATTATTCGACAGTAAACCCTTTCACAATGCCATATGCTGTGCATTCCAGCGCAGCGGCGGAGGGTGTGATATAGTTAAAGCACACTCGGCAAACAGGAAACGCTGGTGACCGCTGTGTGTGCTTTTCATGGAGATAAAGTATTGAGAGCGTAACGAAAAAAAAAGTGCTGGGACTGTGTGGGGAGAGGCCGGCGGGGGTGAAGGAGAGGGATGTATTTTGGGCCTGACGCTCCGGTCATTATGAAAACGCGGGCAGGAAATGCAGCCGCGGAGCAGCCGACAAAACGTCACTTTGCTCCAAGATGTTTGTTTTACTCCATTACAAGTATTTTCTAGTTCGCTGCTGGGTATCAGGAGCGGGTGTCGGGTTTTTTCCTTCTTCTTAAAAAATGTTCTTTTTGAAGTTCCTGCCACTCTGGCTTAGTATCCAGCTCCTTTCCCTTCTGCCCTACCCCGGTTAATAATCAAAGGCTATTTTAAGGGACTAGAGTACAGTAATACATATTTCATACCCCAGCAAAATGCCAACATTGGTATTTAACCTAAGCACAGTTATTTCCCCGGCAGTGGCTCTGCAGAAAGGCGTTGCAAAGTCTCCTTGGAGTTAGGAAGTCGCAGGGCAGAGAGGAAGGCAGGGGGGATGGGACCAACAGGTCCTTGGATGGGGAGAGCTCTGAGTCATAAACACGCCATAGCATTTAATAAAATAAATGAAGTGGAGCCTTTTCAGCCGAGGGCAGACTGTATTGGGGCAAGCCGGGCTTTTAACGTTGGGAGTGAAAATTGACAGGCTGAGAACTGGGACATAAACAAAAATGTCAGTCCCTGGGAGTCTTGTTCACTGGACAATGTCTCAATTGTTTTCGTGATTTTTCGCAGGCAGCAGGGGATAGTGGGAGATTTAACTCTTTAGCAGCCACGCAGGCGCTGGAGGTGCTTGCAGAATGAAGAAGTGGTGGAAAAGAGCATTTTTTGTTTGGAAACGATTAAGCATGTCAGTGGGTGATAAGGAAAGGTCATACTGTTCTCTGCATACTTGTCTGCTGTTCAAGTTGGGCTTTACGCTTCTTTAATTTTGTTTAGGTTTTAGTGCTTGCTTGAAAAGCTGTTTTTTCCTTTTTTTAATTTGCCTATTCTCCTCCCCCTTTTCTTTTTATGAGAAAAAATGAGATTATGAATCAGATTAGTAGATATTTAAGAAGTGGTGAAAGTGTTTGTGGGGTGTTACATTTTAATTTTGATTAGCAATCTCTTCAATAAATGGCTGACAGGCAAGCTTGGATATTTTAAGGTTGCCTAGATTATTTGGAACAGACTGAAATGTGAGATAGGGAATGCCCTTTATTTTATTAACCACTGTACAGTTTCTCTTAAGTCTCAAAATAAAAGGCCATCTTCAAAGGAGGCGGAGGAGAGACAAGGAGCTTACTTGTCTCATCATACTTTTGCTTTATTTATTATAAAAACAAACATTTAAACCTGTTGCATACCAGCCCAATGTGGGCAAGGTTCAGAAAGCTGTAACTGGTAATTCTTTACTCACCAGATTTTGAATGTGTGTTTTGTTGTGGGCAGGGGGGAAGAGGGAGAGTCTGCAAACTGAAGTTGCTTCTCCAGGGCCCAAAAGCTGTTGAGGTTTATTTGGAGGAAGATAAACCTGTTTTAATAAAATGTGAGTCTTGCCTCAGTTGAGTGAAGTTGAAACATTGTGCAGGCTGGAAGCCAACTTGCTTGGTGTGCAGCAGGCCAGTATTAAAGGTCTGGGATGTGCTGAGGTTGCTTTAACTTAATTTATGGAATAATAACGTATCCCATTTTTGTATCCGTGCATCCTCTGGCTGCTTTGTGTTCAGATGCATGTTTGCAGCCTCGTGCTTTCTCCTGCTTTCATGTTTCTCCATCCACTACCCTCTTGTTCCCTGCCAGCAGGGCCGGGAGCAGCCGAGGGCTCTCCACTGCCTTCCTGCTGGGCAGGAAACCGCCTCCTCCATGAATGCTGCATGCTGTAGTGCAGCAGAACTTGTGCTCATGGGCAGGCTTCCCCCCAAATTCCTGGCTGGGAGATTCCCCATCCTTTTCGCATAGGAGAATGTTAAAGTAAGCTGTTCGTCTTGAGATGCTTCCCTGTGTGTTCTGCACTGATGGGAGAGAGGGAAGAGGGTAAAAATAACTGTGGTGTCCTCTTTGAAAAAGGCTGTTCTCCAAAGATCAGGGCAGGGATGGTGAGTTGCTCCCCTTCTCATAGTCTGGCCAGGACTGGCAATAATGGGCGCTTCAAAGCGCACGCCAGAACTTCCATGGAAAATCTGGCTCCATGTGCGTTTTGAATTGATATTGGTTTCAGGGATTTAGAAAACAAAAGTTGTTGACATGTCGGAGCTGTTGGTTCCCTGGGTAAGTATCCTGAGTAGAGCTGGATTTAATAATTTATAATTAAGCATTCGTGCAGCAAAATGAATTGCTCTTCCTCTTAGTTAAGGATCACTGAAGAGATCGTGATTTTTCTTGAAACTTTGTTTGTTACTCATGCACCAGTCTCAGGATTTTGCCTTGGAGATCATCCACGAGCAGTTCTCCAGAGCTGGTTGGCATTGGAGCTCCTCTGAGCAGAGATGAGGAACATGTGATGTGTGTTTCCGTTCCCTGCGTTGAGCAGTGAATGATACTCTTTAATTAACAAAAGTTTATTTTCCATGAAGATTCTCCAGTAATTGCATCAAATTCACCGTCTTGGCAAGCATCGTTACCACTGAATTCACTTACTGGTGTAGTCACAGGCAGCGGTTAGATTTGTCAGCTAATGAATTTCTCTGATTTGCTGCAGAGCACAGAGTAATGCTAATCTAGCCTGGGTTGCCCTGGTTTTGTGCGTTATATAAGCACAGAAGGAAAGAAATCAGTATCTCAAAAGTATTTTCTTAGGACTGTTTTGAAATTTCCACCCCTTTCTAGTCATGAATAACAGTCAACTTTGATTTGAAAATAAACTCATTACTGATAATAACAGCCTACAAGAGAGCGCTGCTTCCCTGCTCCTCCCCATCTCCTAGAGAGGCTTAACTGCTGTTCCAGGTGAAACAATGCTATTATTAGTACCACTGCAGAATGTGTTCATGAAATGTCCACTGTACAGCTCATCTATGTGTCCGTTTATTTGCCATAGTAGTTTTCAGGGCCACCTTTTCCTAGACATCCTAATTAGCAAAAAGTTAATTTTCTGGTTTAGATGAACTGGTAGGTAGGGAGAGATAGGGACACTGAGGAGAAAATCCTCTTTGTAGATACCCATGGTGCCAATAGCCCTTCAAGGCATGCTCCAGCTCAGCAGTCCAGGATGATCAGCATCTTTAACATTCACTTATGTTATTAAGGTTTTGGTGAAGCATAAGCAGTGGGGCATCTACTCCACTTTGTCTCCAACCCTTGCTCTAGGATGTGCCCAGAGCAGGCCATGGAGCTTAGCATCATGTGCTGTCATGCCCCTTCACCTTGCAGGACCTCAATCCGGCTTGTGGAGATTGGGAAACTAGCAAAGCAAGAAACTCTTCATTAAGAGGTTGCTTGTGTGCCTTCTGGAGCGAGCATGTGCTGGGTGGTGTAAGGATTTGGGTACTTCTTGTTGCCGTGCTTCTGCTGTGAATATTGACCCAGCCTGAGGGGAGATATGGGCATGTGTGAAGAGCTCAGAGAAGGACTTCTGTTTTTCTGGTTGGGTGTTTGGAGGCGTGATTGAGAACTGCCACAGAACTGAGATACTGTCACTGAAATGAGGTATTCTCCCTCTCCCTGTGCTGTCAGCAGAAGAGTTGTTACGCATCTGAAGGGATGAATGGACTCCTGTGTGGCTCTGTGCTGCCCTTGCACTGGGTAAATGCTGTACTAGAAATGACTCCAGTTTCTGAGAGGAGGGAGGAAGGAATTTTAAATCTCCCTTTGGCTGCTTGTATGTCTTCCCTGAGGTAAAACCTCAGGGCAAACATGTACGTTCACTTTGTCTGGAGTTTTCCCAGTGGGCCACTTCTCACCAACATCTGCTGCACCCCAATGTGGAGGTGATGGTGGAAGTTCTAGATAATAGTACTTAGCACTTATGTAGCACTTCATGTTTCCAAAGTGCCATACAAACCCAAGGCTCCCTATCAGTCCCTGGGGGAAGACAGAGCTCCGTATTATTACCATCATTTGTGGGCAGAAAAGCTGAGATGCAGAAAGGTTAAGTGGTTTGCCCAAGGCCACACAATGAGTCAGTGTCAACTCTCAGATTAGACTTGGAGTTTTCCTGGCACTTGCTGTCATTGTGCAGTCAGCTGGAGTGCATTGCCCCCATGAGATGCTCCTTGTCAGATGCTCCTTGTTGAGCACTGGAAACTTCGTGGAAAGCCTTTTGAGGTGTACCGAGGAGATCCTGCTTGCAGACAATGTTGATTGCTTCTGTTTATTTTAACATGGACTTAGATGATATTTTACAAACCCTTCCAAGAGGCAAAAAAGTTGCCCTTTGTGGAGAAAAACACAGGCTGCAAACCACTGTTCAGCTAGTGGTGTCATCTGATTGTGCTGAGGAGACTGTGAACAGCTGCGTAACTCATCACTGAGAAGCACTAATCTGCGAGGTGAAGCAAAGCAGCCCTTCAATATCAGCAATTTTTTATGGCTTTTAGGGAGGGAAGGTCACAGCAAGAGACTCCAGTCTGTGGAAAACAATGCCTCACCTACAAATGGGATTGCTCTCAAGGATCTACTTCATGGTAGCTTCTGCATGAGGATGCTTTTGTTGAAGAATAAGAGTGTCTTTGCCTAGCACAGAGTAATTTGCTTTCCAACTAGATTAAGCTAAACGGGAAAGATACTGTTAATCTGAAGTTGTGGGTTCTGCATCTGTATTTGATCTAGAATAGATACTCTCTAAAATTGCATTTGTGTATTTCAGATTGACTTATCATTTTTGTACAGAGACAGGTCTCGTTTCTCAAACCACAACTTGATTGAGACACCAAAATTACCTGATTATTTGATGAGGGTATACCAGGCAACTCTTTCTCTCCCTTAGATGATGCAGATTTTCAGATGGGCTGTTGCTGATACTCTCTTAGGGTAGACTTGAAGGGGCAATATCTGAAAGGAGATTATTTTCATAGATGCCCAGCAGTTAAACTGGCTGTGACTGTTTACAGCCTCACTCTTCTGAAAGAAATTAATTAAACTAGGCTGGAGGAACATATGGGGAAACTATTACGGTTCTAGTTCCAGCAGAGACTGTCAGAGTGGTATCCTTGGGTTCCCAACTCTCTTGGTTTCCCAAAAAAGCGGTGCCAGAGGGCTGTCGGGGCACAGGCTGCATGGCTGCGGGGCGGGCTGGGGCTGCAGGGCCGCAGTTGGTGAGGAATGCCCGTGCGTCAGTGGGAAACCACAGGGTGTGTGCGGAGCCAGCGCTGGCCGGGGAGCCGCTGAGACAATGAGGCTGTGGTAGGCATTCAGTGATACTGGAGAGCCTGTGCTAATCTTGCTTTCTTGTGGCGTAGTCTGTTTGGATTAAAATACAAGGGCCAGGGTTTGGGTTTTTCTTTTTTTAATGCCAGCTCTGCCATCAGCTAGTGTAGCATCTCAGAGCTGGTCATTGAATGTTTTTATTCCACTGAAAAACCAGGAACAGCCTTCCCACAGACACACCATAGGGTGGAATTAGCATGCATAGGCTGATTTCTGAACTTTATACCAAGCCTTTACACCTACTTGAGTCACTCCATTTATTTTGCAGACGTTTTAAGTTTCCATTTCAGCAGCAGAAAGATGCCTCTTAGGAGCTGAGTTCAGTGGGGCATCCTCTGCAAATACCTTATTGCAGTTGTGGGAGACCCCAGCAGCCCACCTCGGCAAGAGAGCAAGCTCAAAGTGTTTTGGTCCCAGGCTTGTGTGAGCAGTGGCTTGGAGTAAGACCACCTCTTTGGCTGAATCCAGATCATAAGGTTGAAGACTAATCACACATTCTTTGCTGGGACTTCCTCCTCACCCATAGACCTATGGCTTGTTTGTGTGGTACTGTATAGGGCAAAGGCACAGTGTGTTATTGTACTGCATGTTCATGGGGAACAATCAGAGATGTTCCTCTGGGCTCTGAACTGCTACACTGTGGTGAAGTATGTCATAAGGTGTCCAGAGATGTTTCCCCTTCCCCCACCACTCGCATGCCAAAATAAATATCTGATATGAAAGTCAAGGTACAGAAGCCAGCTGGGTTGTACAAAAGGTCCTGTCTCTGTTCTGTTGTTGTTATTGGTGGTTTTTTTAATATAATTTTCCTGATGGGTTGAGTGACTGTGTACAGTGGAATAAAAGGATGGAGAAGAGATTTTGGCGTTTCTTTGAGCAGTAGCATGTTCTTTCTTTGAAACTGGGATTTTATTTTGTTTGCTTTGGGGTTTTTTTATTTATCTGCTCATTTGGGCTTTATTTTTATTTTTTCTTCTTCCCCGGCTTTCACAAATGGAGGAGAGAAGAAATTGTGTGCATGTGTGTGTGGTGCCCTGCCAAGCTGAGAAACTAAGCAGACAGCCTCTATTGCTTTTGCTCTCACATCTCTAACTTAATTATGGGGGAGGCAAGGGGTGTGTTGTGTTTAATGTACTCCGTGCTTCCAAAACTCTGCACTCTCGTATGCTAAGGGCTGACCACTGGCACGGGCTTTCATTAATATTTTTTATTTACCTCGCCCTTCTGAATTACTACTTTTGGTTTGGGGGCTTCTTTGTCACAGAGTTCTTTTATTTTTATTTTTATAATTGCTCCTGGATCTACAGAAGCACATGTCGAGAATCATCTCAATGTCACTAGTCTTTAGTTCAACAAGAACGCTATAGAAACGAAAGATTCTGTCATCCATCAGATTTTCTGTTCCATTTGTTGAAGATGAAAGGCGAGCGAATTTAGTGCTCACTTTCTTCTCCTTCTGACAGTTATTGATCCTCCCTGGAACTCTGCAATTCGCGCTCCAAGCCGGCCCTGACACGGGGAATCCCCGATTCATTATGTGTGTGCTCACTAGCGCCGTGGCACTGCGGCTCAGATGCCCTTCCAGTTTCAAAGCCGTTTGTTATTTTTTCAGTTGCACCTTGCGAGATGGTATTTTTTTTTCTCCTCTTCACCCTCCCTTATCACCCCTTTTGCCTTATGAGACTTTTAATCTGGAGGCTGTTAATGTCTGAGAAGCAGCTGCTATAGCAGGGAGGGTTAAGTGATATAGGAGGCTTGCTCGATTTGTGCAAAATCGGAAATGGCTGAATCTTTTCCTTTGAGATAATGGAGTGTGGGAGGAAGAGAATCTGCAACCTCTTGGTTTTCACTTGAATTTTAGAGCCTTCAAGGATGCAAGATCGTCAGGCTAGTGAAAATCCCTCTGTTAAAATCAAAACTGTAGAATAAGTATGTTTATTCAACGGCTTCCATATCCAGAAATAGGACTGCAACAGTAAAAGAGAAATTGATGTAACGGTGAGAAGTATCACAGTCTTCCATGTCGATTCACCCTTTGGCCTTTAAATGAAGGTATATCTGGATGGATGGGAGCAGAGACTGATGGTTTCCTCCACCTCTCCCTGAGCTGTCCAAAAGCATGCTGGGCCATACTGTGATGCCCAGCAGGGCAGCCTGCACAGAGGCACTGATCTGCCAGGAACAGATTTGTAGTGCTCTGTGCTTTTCCAGTATTTCTGGATCTCTGCTGCTGTATGGTACCTCTTCTTTTGTGAGGATGATAGAAGTTTCAGGAAAACTTGTGTGTAAGACTTTGTTTGATGTTAAAAAGAGCCTTTTAGTGAAGGTGAAGTGAAGATGTAATCCCTTGTTTATCCCCTGCTGAGCAGTAAGAAACTCTATAGCTCTGCCTTTTGTTTGCATAAATGAAGTCCATCCCTCTGTCCTCTGTGACCAGCTAGGGACGTGTGTCACCCTTGTTGTCCTGGTCCTTCTTCTCCAGGCTCCTTTGTTCTTGGGGTTTACTTAAACCTTGGCCAACAAAACATACTTCCTGCCAACATCTTGCAGAACAGAGGGCAATAGCCTCATTCTAAAGAGGCAAGACCGACCTGGTGTGCTGCAGGCTGTGGCATACTACCTTGGGGCTCAGTCTGGAGCTTGCTGCAGGAGGGGAGGGCAGCTGGACTGGTGAGTGCAGAGCTGATGGTAATCAGGCTTCCCCCAGCTGGTTAGAAGCTTTGCAGGAGGTTGGCGGGCCCTTAAAAAAGGCAGTTTCACATCTGCTTTTGTTTATCCTTTTTGCTGCGGGCAAGACTGAAAACTTAATAAATTGCATGAAACCTAAGGAAGCATGAATATAAAAGAGTATTAGATAAATTACAGAAGCTTGCCTACCTGTAACATTTTTTTACAACATAAATGGTACGTGTGTATTATTCCTCTATAAAGTACCCACATGCCCCAGCCCCTCACTGAGACTCTCTTGTTTAAACATTCCTGCCTTCTCCACTGTTTCTGCTCCTCAGCTTCCACCTCCAGCTCCTCCCAAATTTTAACATCACTCCTTGGTGGCAGGCATTTAAGGCACCAGTGCTCTGAAGATGTGATGATGGTTTTTCGACGGGTATTTATGAAGCGGTTTTTAAGTATTTTGGAGGCTCATCTCTGAAGGAGCAGATGAAAGAAAAATCCTTGTAATGCTGGTAGCATATGCACACTGTACAAAGAATGTCTCAAATACTTTCCTTAATATGTGCCTGTATTTGCTCTAATGTTCTCACCGTTTTTTCAGCCCAGCTCTCCTGGCAGGGGCAGGGATGAAAGGGGAATTGCGAGGGAGAAACAATAAACTTGTAAAACAGACACCTTAGTAAGAGATATTGTATCTTCAAATATTTGCAGCTCCTTTGTGAGAGAATTGGCATTGCACATTAACCTTAATATAAGTGTAATATAGCATGTATCTAAAGGCAGAATTGAAAAATATGAATTTCTGTGGCTAATGGTTTTTGAATAAATTCAATACAATTGTCTGGCAGTTATTAGCAGGATGTGTGAATCAGGGGCTATGCAACACTGTATACTTTGAAGACCTTGAACTATTTCTACCAGTTAAGAGCTGTTAGATAGAATCTGCTGAAAATTAACTTCATTCAGTTATCATACAATATAGTGAGCTGCTCTGGCAAAAAGCATTCTCTGGTGGCATTGAGGCAAAATAAATTCCTCTGTTCTTCTGTCCTGAATTGCAGATAGCATCCGACTAAGGTCAGATAACCTGCCTTCCGTACACACGTATGTGCCACCTATATGTACATTTAAGGAGATCTGTGCCCAGATGTAAATATTGCCATATAGTTTGCTCTGCTCTCGTGCCCGTGGTGGGCAGGTCAAAGGCTCCCTGGCTCTCACCAGTTGCTCACTGACCCTGTACAAGTATGTGTTCCCTGCTCCAAAACATTAGTAACGCCGCATTAGAGTGGACATCGTTTGGGCTTATGTAAAAATAGCCAATGCTTCTATTATGCAGAATGTCAAGCTGAATATTTGTGATGGCTTTTCCTTGCTTCATTATGAGTCCTGTGGGTCTGATGGGAGGAGAGTGAGAGGATGAGAAGGAATACAAAGGACCAGCAGAGTTTGGCCTCCCGTGCGCTGAACGTCACAGTTCAGTGCAAACCAATGAAGAATTACATTGCTCACTCTGGTATGGCATCTGGGCTAATTTGTCTCGCTAATTACACTGGGCGTAGAAGAATGCTGATGCCACTAACAGTGCCCATGACACAGGCTGGTATCCCTACCTGAGCTTTATGGTGCCTCATCAGTGTCTGAGACTTCCTGGAGTTGGTTGGTAACTCAGTGACACCAGCAAACTGTGAAGGTCTCTCTAGACTATGACAGCAGTATGCTGTCAGTGTACTTATATGGCCAGTACACACTTCTACACATAATTATTTTTAGAGAGGACAGGGGAGTTATTTGTCAATGTTTGCTAAGACTAGCTCACTAGCTGATTCCTCACAGTCAACAAAGAGCAACCAGGTCTTCATAAAGGCTTCATAGGCTACTTGTAGTAGATATATTCTCATGGATAAAGCATGAGAAGTGGTGATTTAAGTTAGCACCTCAGGGAGCAGAGCTGAGGGCATAGGGAAATGACTGGAACCTGGGGAGGGGTGGGGTCATGATGAATTTTCCACTTTTTACTGCAAACTGGAGCAGAATGAAGTGGAATAAGCTGGATTCAGATATGATTCCTTCTAGATTTATAAGGAAGAGAGAGAGACTGAAATAAAGCATGGGAGATGCTTAGATAACTCCTTAAGGGAAGCCAAGTCATTGGATCAGGTCTCAACAAAATTGGTAAGATGTTGAAACTCCACTGACTTCTTCCATGTCCTTTTGTGTTCTTTATCCTCCATATCTGTCCCAAATACTGTTTGGAGTAGTATCACTGCTCTTGTGAAAACAGACACCATGTAGTGAAGAGGCAGCAATCAACTCAGGCTTGTTGGCAGGAGTGATGGGAATGCAAATGGCAGTGCGTGATTTGAAAAATCTGGTACTCTTGCAGGGGAGGGGGTTTCTACCACAAAACCAGCTCATCTCTCTTCCAATGGGGTCTGTAGACAATAGATCCCACAAAGCCATGTGGCCTCTGGCATATTAAAAGATTCCATAGTTGTGGTCACTTCTAATTTGCTGTGCAGACGACTAGAGGAAAGAGGTTTGGTTCCTGCTTTAAGTATTTAAAACAGAACTGCTCATCCCTGGTAAACTCATTCTAGTAAATGCAGTGCTGGTGTTTTGCAGGATGTGAACCTCCATCAGTGGCTGATGCCCACAGTGTTTGAAGCTACAGAAGTCCTTGTCACTAGGGTATCATCAATACTAAACCCTATGCACAGTTGCTTTACCCCCAAGTCTTTTCACAGCATGTGTGAGTTTCTGTATAAAAATCTAGGATGGATTCCCTGAAGGAACTGGAATTTCTGGGTGTTGCAAAGTCCTTATTAGGAAATTGTAAAGATACACTGATGAGTGTGCCTGTTTAAAATCAGATAGTACAAAAGTTCCCACCATTATTCTTCTGGAAGGATGGCTTGTGAACTAAGTTGACGTTTCAAATTAGAATAAAAATGGAAAAGAACAGTAAGCAAATATTTTTCCTGAAGTTTGGATATTTACAATATTTAGAAAAATGAGACCTGTATAACTCCTCTTTGAACCAGTGCCTGTCTGTCAGTAGACACTGGGGGCAACTTTTCTGTTTCTCCTTTCCTGTTCCTCCAGTGAATTTCGATTTAACTCTTTTCTGCATGTCTTAACAGCTTTATATTTATTTCAGTATTTTTCCCCCAGTGTAGCCCTGCACAGAGTTACAGTCTAGTTTTGTTATCAGGAGAATGTAGCAATAACAGGCCAGTATCATGCCACTTGCATGTGGTACTTCACCCTTTTGAGTCAATGACAAAAGTGCTGCCCATGAGCTTTTGTTTATAGGAAGGTACTAGAACAGATTTGTGAAAATACTGGTTGGAACTAAACATTTTGATGTCCAAAATTAGAGTATGTTGTAATTGGTGTGACACAACTCTAGCAGAACAAAATTCCTTGCATGGGCATAAGTCTTGTTAAATTTCTAACTGAGTTCTTAAACTAACTTTTGGGGTTTTGTATCATTAGTCGTGAAATTCTGGAGTTAAATGGCCAAAGGAGTACATGTTGCATTTTGTGACCCATGGTAAATATTCTCTTTCTCTTGTTTCTGTTGGAAGCCTCTGTGAGATATTAATGTTCTGGTGTATCTGATATTTTTACATCAGGTACTTTACATTTTTACATTTTGACAGTGGGTTGTGGCATCTCTGATGGGCTGTCAGCTTGCTGCTTTATTGCAAACCAGTTAACAGCATGGAAGATGGAGAATATCTACCTTAGCTGGGGGGGTCAGCAAGTTGTCGGCAATGTTATCTTCAGTCTATGTTTGCTGTGCAGTGTTCCCCTAATAGGCAGACCTCCTTGAAGCATGGCCTAGGGAGCTTTGGAAAGCATCTCGGATGGAAATGCCAGACAGTTGTTTTGCACTTGTTAGCAGCTTTTATCTGGAAGCTTTAATAACATCACTGCAAAGTGTTGTTTAACAACTGGCTTCTTTGACAACTGTGGCTCTATTGGTAATGAGGGAGCTTATCTTATGAAAGTGCTGCAAAGAAATCAAGGAAATAGGGGCCATGGGTAAATTGCTTTAATACAACTTTTGTTTAATAGAGGGCTGAGTTTGTGCAACAGATGGATTAGCAGATGCAATTTCCCTCTTATTTCTCCAGTAATTTTTGGAGAGGGTCTTGACTCTAACCATCTCTCCTAAAAAGAGTCCATTCTCCTTTCCGTAAGTCTTGCATGCTAATGACAGAGATGAGTAAAGAAAAATAGCCTATCCAGCTGCAAGCTTTCTAACACAGCCATTAGGTTTCAGGCAAGCAAATGTTGGAGAGAAAAAAGTGCTCTCCAGCAATTGTAATTAAGAGAAGAGCATCAAATACCTGTAGCAATATGTCAGGATTTTGAAATAACGTTGCATCATGTTTTAGCTGAAACTTCATTAATGATAGCATAGATGGCCTCTTTATCTTGCCAACATCTGCCCTGTTACTGGTTGAGACGAAGGGCCAGGCATGTGGAGTAATTCTGTTGAAATAGTTGTTTTTGTTTTTCATGCAACTGACAACCAAATCTGGCCTCTGGAATTTACAATCAACCAACTAAATTAGCTTTGAGCTCACTGTGGGGTTTGTTCTCCTGCAACACAACAAAGGCAAGCTGCTAAAGGCAGTCCACAGTAACATTGCCTTATGTTCAGCTGAGTAACCATCAATACTGAAACATCTCTCATGCTCTAGTTCAGGGTCACACTTCTCCTGTTTGTTGCCTAGCACTGGAGGGAATTGAGACTCCAGGCCAGGAGCCTCCAACTTGTCATCTGTTGACTTCTGTCTGTGGGTGGCCTGGTCCTAAGCATGTTCCAATACGAGAGGTAAAGATATTTAAGGAAAAACCTGTTGGTGGACTGACCTTCCCCCTGTAGAACCCCTGTGTTTAAATCAGAAAACAATAAAGGTTAGAAACGACTGTTCTGTGTCCATATTGCTTGACTGGGAAACCACATTTGAATGATGGTATTAGTGCCTTGCTCAAATTTAGTTGTCATGTGAATGTCTTGAGTGGCCAAATATCCATTGCGTACCTACCTTTCCTAAGTAGACCAGAAGAATGCCAGGGCAGATGATGCTTCACCCCATGGTAGTGACAACGTGTGCTGTTTTATCTACTAGTGTTTTATGGCTTCCAGAATATTGAAGGAAAACAAGGGACTGATACATCCTGGAAAATGTCGAGTGAGCAGGGCAGTACATTTTTACAATTGCCAGAAATTGAAGAAGTACCAAAGTCCCCTGGGAAGGTTCACATGGCAGGCAGCAGCTTCACTGAGTCTTACCCAGTCCTGTCTGCTGTTTGGTGTCAGCTGGGGAAATCCTTCTGGTGGCATTGGGTTGTTGATTCCAGTCCTTCTTGGTCATATGCTTGGAGCTGGTCTCTAGCCAGTAGTATTGCACCACTTCAACACCTGAGTCATAGATGTGTTTAATGAAAATTCTGTAGGTGGCAGGCAGCCCATTGTTTAAAGAAATGGTTTCCTCCCTCACACAGCCACCTGAGACAAGCTCATGTGAGACTTGATTTTATCAGCCCTCAACTTTCTTTTGTTAGCCAGTGTTGTGTTCTTGCTAGGTGTTTCACTAGGTTTTTCTGAAGAACTTGATCTGTGCAGGTTGTGGTTGTGGGGCAAATGAAACTTCACCACTTTCTGCACAGCCTATCCACACACAAAGTGAATGGATAAAAAGAAGCAGCTGATGAGCAGTACTGGGTCTGCCTCCCTGGAGAGTTGAGTGGGCACAAGTGAAGTAAAATCCATTGTGTTGAAGCAAAATATGCCTTTTGCTTTTGACTGTGATTTGAATACAATAAGATTTATGTCTTCTGCTCTGTTCATGAATTTCTGTTCACCCAAAGTCTATGCCAAACTCGTGTCTTGCCCCATCATCATGTTCAAGTGCTCAGAAGCATGAAATCCTCTCTTTTCTCCTCCTAGCTGCTCTAGATGCTAGCAGCTCTTTCTCTAGCTGAGCTATTTCTCCTTTCTCCTGTTGAAGCTGTTGTTGCCTTTGCTCTCTCAACAGCCTCTTCCAACTCTGTCCCTGTGCTTGGATCCCTCCTTCCATGCTGTAGTCAGTTGGAGCTGCAAGGAGACAGTCTAGACTGGGCCAAACGATTTCTCTCCTCCCCTTCCCCCCAACCTATCTCATCTCAATCAGATTCTCAAAACATTTAGGAGTTTCTTTTTCAGCATTTAAAAGTATATAATTTAAAGATCTTTGAATATAACACATTTTAATCTCTTTAAAAGCTTTTGTTATCTTAATTTCTTTTTAGTCACAGCTGTTCCTTGGGTTACCTCTGTGCAGTATTGCTTGAAGTCCTCTCATCTGCCTGTCCTCTTCTGGGTGTTCATGACTCCTTTTGGTGCTCCTTCTCAACTACGTAGTGCCTATGGTCAAGGGAAGATGACACAAGCTATGCACTTGTTCAGAAGGCCTTGGCTTGCCTCCTGACCCTTCACTGCGTTTCGAGCGTGAAGACCCGCAGCTGAACGTGCCGTGTAACTGTGGAGGAGGTAAAGCTGTTTGCAGGGTTTGGTGGTTGCTTCCTTGGAGGCAGCAGTGAAAGCTCAGATTTACATCACTTCTGTGATGACATAATGGTTAGAGGAGGCGGACTGTACATCTCATTCTGTTTCTGGCGTGACATTAATGACAGCATTGAAGTTCACTGGGGTTTGGGTTTTTTTGAGCAGATACACAATGCGTTTGCTAGACTGTCCACCAGCACCTAGAACATTGCCTTGTTAGAGAAAGTGACAGTATTTTGGACTTTGAATGTAAACTGACAGCTTTCAAAGAGGGACAGCAACAATCAGGCCTGGTGTCTAGAGTGACTGGTATGGGTTGTGCTGTAGCTGTCCCTGTCAGGCACTGTCTCTGAAGAGGGACGTGGGTCATCAGTATTTAGAAATCTTCAGTTTCCTGTTAAAGCTGAAGCCCTTGTAGTCTTCTAGGAATACAGGCTTGAAATCCAACCTATGTATTCTCCTAATACTTAGCTTGTAACAGCAAGAATAGTAGATAGAGATGTGTTTGTGATTTACAAATGTGGCTTCAGGATTTCAGGTTAATGCTACCCAACCATAATAGGCAAAATAATTTACCTACGCCATACTCAAAGAAATATACGGAGACTCTTTTTTTTTTATCAAGACCAGCTATTTCTATTGGTACCAGGTGCTCAAGTTGCATGAATGCAAGTGGCTGTGTATGAGTAGATGTAGTAGAGAATCAGGTCTACACATTATCGATATAACGTAATTTTCCTGCCACTAACACTAAGGATTCTGACGGCTTCAGACATTGTTGTTCTCCATCTTGTCACCTCACCGTTATGTGAAACTTTCATGCATTCAGAAGTATTTATCTATTTTTGTGTGACTGGCTACTTTACAATCCCCTCTCTACTTTGGTGTCTGCTGGCACAATACTCTCTCCCTACAATAAAGAATACATTCCTTCTTCCTGATTCAAATATATAACTTAGATTATTGCAAACACTCGTAAGTGCTAAGGGGTATTCAACAAACACACATGCTACTTCATTCTCTCTGGTGTTGGTAATATTTCTGAGATCTTGCTGTATTAATTATCTCCTACTGAATCTAAGGAGCGATTTCCTTTTTAAATGTTGGCTCTGAACCCTGTTCAGATAATGATATTTCCAGAATACTTAAATCCAAGCTATCCGAGCACCAAGCTTTGGGAGACCCATGTGGATGTGCTGTACAATACCTAACATATGCTTAGCTTGTGCATTTTAGCCATATGATAGCACTCTTAGCCAAGTCAATTTTCTCTTCATTTTTTTAATTACCATTCTGTGAGACACTGTTTCATGTGTTGTACTAAATTTCCAAGTGTCTGGTCTCTGTTACAGTGCTGTTCTCATCTGTTAAGTAGGCAATTTCTTTGGGTAGCAACACCAGAAATAAAATGATTTGAGTTTGGCTAAGGCAATGAGATTCTTGACAGCGGTGTGCCTTGGTTTGGCCCATATCTCTGGAAGGGTGAAGGAAACTTACTTACACATCACACTTAATTTACAGTGCTAGTGGTCTTGTGTGGAGTGGTAGGGGGGAAGAGGGAGTGCCCTTACAAGGCACGGGAAAATGAATGCGTTGTCTCTACTGCAACCCACAGGCAGAGATAGTGGCTGCAGTCTGCTCAGATCTTTCTGAGAGAGGTTGGTCTGCCTTGCTACAGCCCCCACCGTCTTTCTGCTGAGGGTTTCTATCACACCACTGTGACTGGGGACAAGGTGCTTTTCTTAGCAGATCTGTGGCAGGGCAGCTCGCCCAACCCATATTGGAAATGGGAATTTTTCATTGCCCAACTGCACTGTCTGACCTTGTGGGCTCTTCCCTCCTTCCTCTTGGGACACTGTTGATTCCCCAGCCAATTTGCCCTGGCTTTGGTACAGTGTCATGCCAATGAGTGTGAGATTAATACTGCCAGGGATACGTGGAATTTTGTTTACATTTCCTACTTTTTCCATGCCTCAGCTTTTTCCAGGTCACTCTGAACATATGAATTCAGTTGCACTGAGGAAACCCTCCAGCAGTAGTGGCCATCAGGGCTGCAGTAGTAGCTCTTCAGTGACTTTATTCCCATGTGCTGTCAATAGGAGTTTATATTATTCAGTATAAATTTGTTTCTTTAACACCCCTCCTGTTTATTAAAATATTGTGAACAGCTGTGGGATATGCTTCTGCTTTCTGCTAACTAGTATCAGTGTTGTTTTGGCTTCCCCCATTTTATCCCATGGAGCTCATTTTGGCAAAATTTCAGGTGGCAAAGTCGGGGGATCTAAGAGGCTCTTGGCTAAGGGGATATCAGGAGACACTTAGTGGAGTGCCTTCTTGGTGGTCACAAGCTGGAGGACATAAATCTGAAACCTGAATAGGTTTTATTGTCATAAATTTGCTTGGTTTTCCTTTCTTTTGCTAAGAAAGTGTCCATCTTTCTTTCAGAAACGTGTTTTGTTCACCAGCACACTTTATTTCTGGTGTCACTCTTCTTAGAGAAGTTTTATGGTGTACCTCTGTGCCATTTCTGTTGTCTTCCCTGCTCCTTCTAAAAAACTGGACTTAAAAATGCAAGAGAAATGCTCAGCCCTCTCCTTCCTACTCTAAGTAATCATTTTGGGTATTGCACAATGTTTTTAATTAAACCCCTGATTTATATGCTTTTTATAATAGCTGTGGGTACTCCCCACTCTGGATATGCTCATCTAGCTTGGTTGTAAATTATAGTGCTTGCACACTTAACAAAATGCAGTGACACAGGGCTTTGACAGCACTGCTGGATACTCTCCTGAGCACATTGGGGTCTTCATTGCATATTTAAAACATCTCTGTTGTTTACTGGATTTCCAGGATATCTGGTGGGGTAGCTGTGTAAGAAGGAGTTCTCCTTTGAAGTTTTGGAAGGGGCAAACAGGAGGGCAGTTACTATTGCTTTGTGTTTGATCAACCTGTGGTGCAACTATCTTCAGGGAAATGAGGAAGAAAAAGATGATGTTGACATTTGAGGAGATGGATCTCTCTGGGTTTTTTCGTTGAGTAGCAGCTGCCTGTTGGAGAACATGAAACATTGGGGTGTCACCAAAAGAGAGGAGAGCAAGCTGGGGTCTGTAGATCAGGAAAGCTGCAGTTAGGGCTGTAGTTCAGTCAGGTGCTGAAACCACATTTCTGATGCAAGAGATGAGATCTGTGAGAACATTCACGTGCTTAAATAGCTTGCTGAATTTGGATGTAAATATCACCTTTGGAAAAGCCCTGCAGGTTGAAAATTCAGCCTACAAAATAATGTCAGTTTGGTGCATCTACCGCTGCATTCCCCTCTCCCCATGCCCTGTAGTATTACACCGACTTTAAAAAGGCATCTTCTGTAGCTTAGTGGTTTGTGAAAGGCATTCATCAAAAAAAATTACTACAACTGCATAAATATAATGATATAAAGGCTAATAGTTTCTCATGCTGGGAAGGTTTGTAGCGCTCAGTGTAATGTGCACAAACAGTATTTTACCAGCCTGATCCTTGCGGTGAAGGCCGGTTCTACCTGATTTTTTTTTGAAAAAGATCATCTAAAGTCATTACATTTGCAGATTTTCCCCACCATCTGTTTTCATGTCTGTAAATATGTAAGACAGGATGCTTGTTCTTTGTTCTGAAGGCACGTTAAGATCAATGCCCTTGAGCATGCACCCTCTTCTGACTGTCTAAAAATTTGTTAAAGGTATAGATCTTGATTACATTCTCTTAATCCAAGCCTTTTCTTTTAACCCAGCTCTTAAAAGGAAGTGTACATGACAGTACATCACACAATATCTCAGCCCTTTCCTGACATTTCTGTGGAAGTAAATGAAAGGTGTAAATTAAAAAAAGCAAGTGTTTGTGTCTCACTTTAACCTTCTGTTATGTTAAATGGCTTTATTGAAGAGTGCCGGCAGTGTTCTCAAAAACTTGGGAAAATCCACTGTGAGCCATGCAATTAGTTGCCTTGGGAGCAGAGTATGGAGTTCATGATGTTTGATGTGAAAATTACACGGACACGTCTAATTGGGTGTATTTGCACCACACAGGATACCAAATAAAGAGGTGAACTCTTTCCCCCCATTCCTTGCTTGTTTTCTTCTTTAGCTGAAGTGTTTACCTTGAACTCTTCCCAGTCAAGATACTATTTATCTAGGCATGTGGATCGATCAATAGGTCCATGTTTCACTGTGCAGATTCCAGAGAGCAGGGGGGAAGAGAGGCAGAAATGACATTAGGAGCCTGGAAGATGAACTTCAAGCTACCTCATGCTTCCCATTATCATTCCTGAGTTGTGACTTGCAGTGCCTATCCCAGCCCTAGAGCTCTACTCTTTCTGCAGGAGTCAATGGCTAATTTAGAGAGTCTCCGGCACCGCAGGATCCATTACTCATAATTTCTTTTGGTGGTTAAGTTTTGCAACATAAACATGTGAGCATGTTTTCTGCTGTGACAGTGGTCTCCAGCGTTCATCATTCTCCAAGCCCTTTTCTGATGTCTTGCTTTCATGTTTCTTGTTAGTGGTCCTCAAAATTAAAGAAGAACATTCAGTAAATTAGCAGCTGATAGCAGCTTGCGCTGTGAACTCACATCTTGGGGTATCATTCACCACACTGAGGGATCTGCTAACAAAACTCAGAAACCCAAGCCACTCTCTTCTTTTCTCAAGTGTTATACCTCATATCGTCTGTTTGTGCATGTGGATGTAGCTGTCTTCTCCCTCGTTTCCCCCATTTAAACCTCCAGAAGCTTGAGTTATGTGTTGATCTTTAAACAATTTGGTTTCGTTTCTCTTTGGTTGCAGATATAACTTGACTGATGAATGCAGCTAAACTGTGAGCACATTTTAAACAGTCCATGTTTTGAACAGTAATAAAGACTTAAAGTAAAACATTTTCCAGTAATTTAGTACTCTCTTCAGTGCAGTTATTCAATTATTAGACCACAAAGGCATTCTGCAGTTTGATGTTATTAAGAAATATATTAGCAGAAAATACCCCGTTATCATCTAATGCTAATAATCAGCTGGTAGGAATTAGAAGAGAGGATGTGTAATTGGAATTCTGTGGCTAATAAGATGTGAATTATAAAGACGTTTCCAGGAGAGAAATCTAGGTACTATTATAAGAAACTGCTATTTGCATTTTAAAACATTAGTAGGCACAGTGATGAGATCAGATTGATTTGCTTAAAATATCAACGAGGCACAATAATGGAGATTACTGAACAGCACTTTGATGGCTGGGGTGGCATCACTGGCTTGCACCCTTCTCTCCTTATTTGCTGTTCTGCTGTGGGATGCCTTTTTCTGACCTTTAGCATAGCTTGTTTTTAAAACACTGATTTGTCAGGGAAATATGTACTGAAGTGATAATTCAGGCCACCAGTTTTCTAATGGGTATCCTCCTCCTGGCAGTGGCTGATGTGATGTACCAGCGCAGTGTACATCTAGTTTCTCCTTTCTAGCAAAGGGATAGTTGTCACAGAAGTTGTAAGGATATCTTAAGTGCAAGTTGAACCCAGTTGTGTCTGTCTGTCCGTGTGCCTGTGCGAGGTGCCTCCAGTGGGAAGTATCTTTTCCTGAGCCATTTAAAAATAGATTATACCTTAAAACTGAGACCTTTGGTTGCCCTGTTACTCCTAGACTCTGCATAACTGAATGTGTCATTAATGATTGTAAAATTATCTGCCCAGAGGTTTTTGTCTTTGACCCCTGCATCAGTGAATTCCACAGGTTGATTGCTTACCATTTACAGTAACTTGTCTTCCTTATAGGGCACCTCCCTGTTTCTAGCCTACATTCGACCTTTACAAACCTAGTCATACTCAAACTTGATAAATAGGATTTTCTTCTGGAAGCTGAGAGTCTTCAAATGAGGCCAAATTTAGAAGGCTGTGAGAAAGTAATGTGTAATGAGGTGATCTTGCTTTCCTAACATGCACTGGCTGTGCAAAACTCAGAAACAGTCTCCTAAATTCTTAAATTGGTTTTAATCTGTTGCTTTTGGCAGGGACTGGTGCCTTTGGGTTGGGGAGTTTGCTGAAGAGAACAGGCAATATTAGAAGTGGTTTCTTTGAGAGTGATGAGCTCCCTGTAGAGATGGTTGGAAGCTCACAGTGTGATCCACATGGATGCAGCATGGTAGTGCAGGAGAAGTGAAGGCAGGACCCAGGTAAGGTTCAGTGACCTGCAGAGAAGGACAGTGGTGAGAAACAAGTGAAGAGCATTGCTCAGGTAGGAATGGAAGTAAGGATGTCCTGAGAGCTCATAGGGAGTTTATCAGATCAATTCTGAATGTCTACAGAAGATTGTTTAAAATACTAGAAACTGCAATAGATCTGCCCTAGACAAAAAAGGGAAAGCCAAGTGAGAAGACAGGAGGTGAGCAGAGGAGCAACCTCCATATTTGTGCAGTTTACAAGATTTTCTGCCATTTGAGAATCCTGAGAATCCAGTTAAACTCCCAGGCAAGCAAACAGTGATTAATTTTTCTGCATCTCAAAGTATATATTATCACCTCTTATTTAATTATCAGGTACTTAATTTTAGTTGCATAGTTGTCTCAGATGCTAGGAAGCAATCTAACTGGAAACTGTAGATTCCCAAGCATTTGAAGTAGCTCATCCAGTGGTACTGTTGGAAGAGTTATCTCTTGTCTTCTGCTTTGTGCTTGCACATATGTGAACCATATCAGACAACTGGACTGTTAAAACACTTTTAACTTCTTTTTTTCCTCCTCCCAAATTAATTTGAACCCTGCATAAACTCATCTGGTCACTAAGGCAGATCAGGTGCTTTTGCTGATAAAAACAGTGAGGACAAAGTAAGTGGGAAAGTGGAATAAGTGGGAAAAAGAGGGACTGGGGTGTTATTGTGGGCTTAAGTGGGAGAAACAATCTAGCTTTTCTCCTTTGTTGGGGTTTATAATGTTTGCATTTTAAGAGGCTGCTACATTCAGCAGTATAAGAAGAACTGAACAGTACTCCCTGCTTTCAGAGCAGATCCTTTCTAGCCAGTTTTAACAACATTTTCCAAAGGTATATGAACTTTTAAAAGGAGACGTATCTGAGTCTACTGGACAGTGGACTTGGTATTGTTGAAACTCTTGGAAAACTTGTAACCTTTCCCTTCTGCTTCAAAAGAATAAGTCTTCTATGACTCAGACTGCTGAAAACTCTTATGGAAGGGTCTCAGATCACTACTTGCATGCTTAAGAGTCAAAATTGATAGAAGAAGAAGGGATTGTACTCGTGCATCAGAATGTGTTTGAGGACACACGTTAGAAAATTGGTCTAATGAGAGAATGGTAGTGGCTGTCATGGGAGGAGGGGCTGTTGTTTCATCAAGACATGATGGAATATGGATCTTTGATTTGTCAGTGTTAGGTTTATTGTTTTAAAGACATCAGAGCTGTCTTAAACGAAAGTATCTGCAGAAGCAATAGGAGGTTTCTTTAGAAACATACTGAGTAAATTCCAATCCCTTTCAGAGGCTTTACTTGCTGTGCCTTTCTCTTCTGTCCTTCCTCTGACTCAGCTCCTTCCTTCTAAGGAGAAAATTTAGATGCTTTTGCCCAGAAGTGAAAGGACATTTTCGATCAGGAGTACAATTTTCTCCCTTCCAGCATCCTGGGCTCCAGTGGTCTGGGTGTAGAATTTTGGTGGTTTTTTCCCCATTCTTTGTGGATGGGTTTTGGTTTGTTGGGTTTTCTTTTTTTTTTTCTTTGCAATAATAATTCTTTTTAATACATTAAACAAGATTCATTTGAGGAGAACTTGAAATGATGCTGCAGACAGCAGACAGAATGCCTTGTCCTAAAACACTTCCTCTTGTCATGTAGATAGTTTTATCAGATAAAAGAAATGTTGCTTTCAGCACTGTCTGTTTTACTGTTGCACACATGTGCATACACATCCATACACAGTAATACCTGTTCTAGCCAGGACAATGGGAATGTAGCAGCACTGAGATAAAAACCCAATAATGTGGCTTTTTAACCCTTTTTTTTGATCTGAAGTTTTATATGCAGATCTTTTTCTGTGCAGCATAATATTCTATTTGAAGTGGAACTTAGCTCTTAGTTAACACTGAAAGTGATAAGTTGTCTAAAGCCCTGTTTAGACAGACAGAGCTTATTTGGCATCTGCATTAAGCTGTTTGACAAAATGTTTCGAATGTAATTAGTTCACATCAAAGGTGTACCACCTTCGGTGGAGGGCAAGATGGATGAGAACTGCAGATACTGAGATCAGCATGACCTGACTGAAGGCCTTGCAATTTAAGGTTTTACTGTTTATTACATTTTATGTTTTAAACAAAAAAGAAGGAAAAGATAAACACTCTAGCACAGGATTTTTCAAGTTTCTTTAATGATTTTCAAAGGTCTTCCAGTGTCTCAATTGTGCAAGCTTTTCACTAGCTGTGCTCTTCTCATACCCCAAGAGATTAGTGGCCTCCAAGAAATAAGATTGGGGTTTTTTTAGTATGGCAAAACAGATATGTGGAAATGTGCTGTATTTAAAGCATATTTCTGAGAATACAATAATAAAAATGATGCCCTTCTATATACGGTTCCCAGTGACATTTTTGATCCATATTTGTCTAATTTACACATTTTCAGGATGTTCCCCTTGGACTGTTGAGTCTGTAAAGACCAATCTGAGGTCTGAAATCTGAAGCTGAATTCTCCCTCATTCTTGCATTGTTATCATTGAATACTGCAACTAGAGTGGCAAACAGGAAAAGTGTGAAAATATCTATGTTAAGATGTGTTTTTTCCTGTATGATATCTCCATGTTAATGTTGTTACTTCAGAGCCTTCGAGCAAATTTATATCTAATTCTACTCAGGACTGTATCAACTGACATCTGTATCAACAGTTATAGCACAATGAGAAATATTTCCCACTCTACCAGCCAGTAATCAACACTTCTGTTTATTAACGTGGAAATTAGAGAAGGATTGTTTCCTGAACTTGCTTTCTGTTGTTGATTAGCTATGGGGTGGTACCAGCAAGAGTTAAATGCTGTGAACATGTAGGCTGTGTTTTTCAAAAGGACAAGTGAAGATGAACACCTGACTTGGGAAGCTTGGTAGAAAAGACATGTTCAGTGCTTGCTTTCTGAAGATAAACTGTATTTAGTGGCAGTTTAGATTTAGGAAGTACTTAGAATTAGGAGAGTGCCAAGCATCAGCTGAGATGCAAGAGCTCAGCTGGTGCTTGATACCTCCTGAGCCGCAATCATTTCAATTGCATGTATACACCCTTTTTCTTAAGGTTGGTATTTCAAAATAGTTATAATAGCCATCTTGGTATGAAGATGCTCCAAATAAGTTGTCGAATACACCTAACAGGAAACTCATGTGTTGAAAAAGACAGTTTTACAATGTCAATTATTTTCCTGGATCATACTGCTCTTTTAGAAGCATAATGATTCACAGAAGATGGGAGAAGGCTTCGCCAGAGCTCCATGTAGCATTTGGCATTATACCTGAGCAAGAAGTTTCTTTATGTGGTTTACTATGTATAATAAATGTGTAATTAGTATGATTTGGGGACTGATAAGTTAAATGGCGAGGAACAAGTGGTAGCAAAGCTCTATTTAAGCTGTTAAAAGAAAATAAAAGAAAGGATTTCTGTAGTGCTACCAAGAAGTGATCTACCTCTCATTTCTGTAAAATTAGCTTCTTTCTTAGTGTGACTCCAACTGTTTTGATCCTACTGTAGAGAATTCATAAAACCAACAGTATTTTAGAAACATACAGCATTTAACATTTAAAGTATGGAGAGATGGTGGATGATTATGATTTGGTGTCCTAGGTTCTTTTTGGTTATCTAGTCAAGGATAAAATATTTTGGTTTTCTAACTTCTGATAAGCTTGGAGATGCTGGACTTTGAAACCTCTCCCTAACTGATAACTGGGCCATTTTCTATTGTTTTTTGCTAAATCAGAAGCCAAATATACTTGAATATATTTGGGAGGGATTGGTTTGGTTTTTTCTTTTTTTTTAATGAGTGGCACAGGGGGCTGGCAAAGAAGTTGTTTAAAGCTTGTGAGAAGTTCAGACTATTTGAAAGGCAATATGCCAGCATAGATGGGATGGACAAAGTAGCCAAGGGCTCGCATCAGCCTCAGCAGGTACATGTTGGTGTGAGCACACATGCTCTGCTTGGCTCCATATGTGCTTACAGTTATGTCTGCAAGATTATAGATGTATTATCTATTTGTATATATTTGCTGAATTGAAGACTGAGCTCACTTGGGTTTTTTCTTCTTTTCCTCTCAGAGCCTCTTCCACATCTACATATGCACACGCTTCTTTCTTTGAAGTCTTTCCCCAAACTCCTCCTACATAATTTTCTGTAGAAACTAGGAGCACAAATAAAAGTCCATTTTAATCCCCTCCTTACCAGGTAAGTGAGAGAAACAATGGGTGGTTTTATGGCAGGCCCTTCACCCCTTGTGGGTAGGAAATGAGTCATTACCATGATGAAGAAAAATGAGAGACTTCAGCCATAAATTCACACTAATCTTCCATTGTCAGTCTCTCAGGTATAGTTAGTGACTCAGCATTATGTTTGCAAATGGAATACTATGCCCTTAGTGGCCTGTCAGATGCCAAATTACTCCTCTCCGTATTCAAAGGTCTTTGAGTGGATGGGAGGGATAAGCTTCCTTTCTGTAGTGCAGAGCCCATTCCCAGCCCCATTGCTGGTCCCACCATCCATGTTCTCAGTATATACTCTGCTGCTCCTATTCCATTTTGCCACAGAGACCCACCACTGCCAGGGTTGCTCCTCAGTGTGAACACCTCACTGGTCCTTCAGGTCTTGATGCCACTCACCTGATGATGTCCAAGCAGAAATTGCTACTGTCTTCTGCTCTTTGAGGACATCCTTCTTCATCTACCCTCCTGCTCTTCTGAACATCTGCTCTGTATTTGGCCGAAAAAGTTGAAAAAAAGGAAATGAAAAGGTGTTTCTCAGTGTCTAGGAAAGGGAAATGTTTCAGAAGTTGCCCTCCACCCATACATACAAACAAAAAACCAAATAAATACCATACAGACATACATATGAGCATCTGCATAAGTATTTATATGTGTACCTTTCCATACTGATGTTGCAGTCTGTCTGGTGAGGATTTGGAAGGCGGCATACCCACCCAGGGCGAGTTGGCGTTGAATCCTGGACAGCGTTTCTCTGTACATCAACTCAAGCCCATAATTCCCCAAGGGAATTATGGTGGTGATTCATCAAGCTGTGTTATTTTTTTGTCTGTGAATGTTATGAATATCTAGACTTGAAATCCTGTGCAACAGCACCCTTTAAGAATGAATTCTGTCTCTTCATTTGCAAGGTTTTGCTCCAGACTTGCCAACCTTAGAAAAGATCTGTGTCTGTGCATGGGTAAACAGCAGCGTTGTGTGACCACAAAGGTGTCTGGATTTAAGGATATCCTAGCTCTTGTCTACAGTGAGGGTGGAGGCCTGAAACAGGAGTAATTTTCAGGGTCCCTCCTTGGAGTTTCCAGAGCAGGAGAGCTAATGCCTTCTAACCCTCTTATAAGTCTAAATGTGACTTCTGCTGACAGACAATGAGCATCCTACAGCTTTGAGTCTATTCATCAACATTTTGTCTCATTGGCTGGGAAGGGACTGGTTTTGCTCTAAATTAGTAAGATGATAACATAAAAACTTCTGTCCTTGCCATCTGTAATAAAGCAGAATGAAGTATTCCAAACTCTCAGTTCTGCGTGCAGTGCCAAGGCGAGTCACATGCAGTCAGCTGGTGTGTCTGCTGTTTATTTCCATGAGGAATAAAAAATAGTTTATAAGTCGTAACTTCCCCACATTCTGGCTACTAGGTCTGAACACAAGTATGTCAGGCTTTTTCTGCAAATAGCAATCTCCTAGGATGTGAAACATTGTTAATCTATCTTAAATAATTCAATAGTATGTCAATATTCCACAACTCCCTCTACTTAGAGTGACAGGTCTGTTCAAATTAGTAGCCCTGAAGAATAAAGAATATTCAGGACATGCTTTTATCTCAGGAAAGACAGAACTCAGTGCAGCTGCATAAGTTTTTAAAGTAGCAGTGTGAACACCAGCCTGCTACCTGGATGACAAGTAATTCAAGCATAAACATTGTCACTTTTAGAAAAGAAGTGGTATATACATTTTGTACCCAGTTAGCAGTCACTGGGAGTTCTCTGTATGCACATTATATTCTGTATTTTACATATGCAGTCGGGATATACAACAGTGTGTGAGTGGATTCTGTGGAATGCTGTTTTGTATTTAGGTTCTAATTTATTTGATCAAAACCTTTAGGTTTCTTTAAGGCCAATCATGTGATGAGCTGAGGCAGGCAGACTTGTTGCTCAATGTATTTGCTCTGTGACAAGTTGGAGATCTGTTAATTGGTAAAAATAGCCCCGACTCCACGCTGCAAGCTGCTGGGGAACAACTAGTGTTCTTCCCCTTTCCAGGTGATGATCACCATAATTAGAGCAACAACCATAGAAGTTAAAGTGGGGTAAGACACTCTCCATCTTCCTTTTCATTATTCTGACAAAACAGGATTCCTTGCTGTGGTGTATTTTTATCTATATTGTCAAATCTACTTTTACATTTCTGAAGAAACAGAGGTGAGGGTGTCTAAGAATAAGAATGCTTTTGGGAAGCTGTGGCCGATTAAGGAGATTTTCTTGGTACTTTTAGATTTTTACCTAAACCTGGCACTCTGATCTCCTGTTCCATTGCGTAACCTCTCTCCATCCAGGTGCTCACATCTTTTTGTTATTTGCAAGGATGAATTGATTAATTTGGGTGCAGGAAGGTGTAGCAAGGCAGGGCTGTCCTTTGTTTAACCCAGTGGTGCCAGCTAGTCTGGGTCAGAAGCATGACTAAACTCTAGCTGAGACATTTCTGTGGCTGATCAAGATGTTAGGGCAACACCCAGAAAAAAAGCCCAGGCTAGCTTGGCAGTGTTGTCTTAAGACTTAAAGCGCACGTGCAGTTTTCATCTCAGGCGTGTAACCTGCCCACTTTGCAATGGAGAGTCAGGCCAAAGCACCCTCCTCCTCTTCCTTGGCCTTGTGAAGCCTTCTTGTGAACTCACCGGTGCGTTCAGCGCAGCAGACGCGTTTGCCCACAGGTCTTGGGAAAGTGGCAGGGAAAGTGGCTGCAAGTGTAGCCTTTCACCTCCTAGAAGATCCCACAGGCTGACCATGTGTTTATCTTCCTTGTAGACATAGTTTAGAGTGATTGTCTGGTGCCAAGTGCAGTAACTAAGTGACAACTTAGCAATAACTGCATAAAGTTTCTGTCACCCGGGCAAGGTGAGTAGACTAAGAATAACTGATTTCTGGAGATAAACCCAGAGTCTTGGAAGAGGGTCCTAGACTCCTCACATACTGTTCTCTCCTGGCTATTGGGAAAGGCCTTGTGGCTTGTCTATACGGTCTGTTCAGCTGTCAGTACTTTTGAGCATTCTGAGTTGAGCTTTCTGGAAAAGGAGGCAATAGACTGGTTTTTGTTACAGCTGTAATTATTTATAACCATATTTACCAAGTACACTTTTTCTATTCCTTCTTTTCATTTGAATATACATAATACCCTGCCTGGGAAAGGGTCCTGAGCCAGACAGGAACTTTTGGGTCAAGCATGAGCATGCAGACCGACATGGGTTACATTGTAGTGGGGGTCATCAGACAGCTGGAAGAAGGCTTACGTTCCCAGGCACTGGTACTCATGGGGGACTTCAACTGCCCTGGTGTCTTCTGATGAGAAAACATAGCAGAGGGCAAGTAGTCCAAGGGGTTTCTGGAGTGCATCAGAAACAACTTTGATACAGGTGGCTGAGAAGGTAAACAAGGGGAAGGGCTCTGTTGGACCTCATACTTGCAGATTTGGGATGTGATTTTTTTGGGCAGCTGTGGCTGCAGTGATGAGGAGGTGCTGGAGTTCTGGACTCCTCATTCAGCAAGGAGTGAGAAAGGCTAAAAGCAGGATCACAATGTTGTCTCTCAGGAGAGCAGACTTTGACCTGCTTTAGAATCTATCTGGAAGAATCCTATGGGATATAGTGCCAAAGAGGTGTCCAGGAAGAGATGGCTGATTTTCAAAAAGCTCAGGACTGGCCCATCCTGACAAGAAGTCGAGCAGAGGTGGCAAGAGGCATGCATAGATGAACGAGTAGCTGCTGACTAAACTCAAACATAAAAAGGAGGAACACAAGCAGAGGAAACAGGGACTCCAAGAGGCAGTCTCCAAGCATATGTGGATGGATTTACCAATCTGGAGCTGAATGTCATGAGTGACGTGAAGGATGATGGTAAAGACTTCTATAGGAGCATCATCAACAGAAGGAAGACTAGGGAAAATGTGGGCCTGCTGCTGAGAGGGGCATAGGACATAGAGACAAAGGACGTGGAAGAGGCCTAAGTATTCAATGTCATCTTTGCCTCTGTCTTTACTGGTAAGATTTGCCTTTGGTAATCTCAGACCTCTGAGACCAGTGGGAAAGTCTAGAGCAATGAAGACACCTTGGTGGAGAAGGCCCAGATTAGAGAACATGCCACCTTATGAGATACATTCATGGGTGCTGAGGAAGCTTGTCATTGCAAGGCGACTCTTGGTAATCTTTGAAAGGCTATATCAATCAAGAGAGGTTCCTGAGGACTGGAAGAAAGCTTGATGTCGTTTTTACCTTCAAGAGGGGAAGGAGGACGATGTGGGGTACTGCATAGTGCTCAGCCTCATCTCAATCCCTGGGAAGGTGATGCAGCAACTAATCCTAGAAACCATTTCTAAACATGTTAAGGACAAGAATGAGACTGGGAGTAGTCAGCATACATTTATGAAGGATAAATCACACTTAACCACCCCTGAGCTGACAGATGTACTGGATAAGGGAAGAGCAGTGAATATTCTTGTAGTCTTGGTATGACTTTTGACACTGTGTCCTGTACCATCCTCATAGACAAATTGATGAAGCCTGGGCTAGTTAAGTAGCTAGTGTTGTGCAGAGAAACAAGATGAACTGCTGGGTGGAAAGGGTTGTGATCAGCAGCCCAAAGTCTAACTAGAGGCTAGTCAGTAGTGGTGAATCCCAGGGGTTAAGCCCAATAGCATTTAAAGTCTTCATTAGTGACCTATATAATGAGACACAGTGCACCTTCAGCAGGCTTGGAGATAGTATAAAACTGAGAGGAGTGCTGGGAGACCAGCAGGTTGGTAGACTGCTATTTAGAGGAGCTTCAACAGACTGGAGATCTCATCAAGTTCAAGAAAAGGAAACGTGGAGTTATGCCTCTGGGGAGCAATAACCCCATGAATAACCTTCTTGTTGTGAGAAAGATCAATGGTATCATGGGCTGTGTTAGGCAGAGTGTTGCCAGAAGATTGAGGGAGGTGATCCTTCTCCTCCACTAAGTCCTGGTGACATCTGGAGTGCTGAGTCCAGTGCTGGGCTCTGCAGTACAAGAAAGGCATGGATTTAATGAAGCAAGTCCAGCAAAAGGCCACGAAGGTGATTAAGGGACTTGAGCATCTTTCATGTGAGAGAAGGTTGAGAGAGCTGGAACTGTTTGGCCTGGAGATGAGAGGGCCCTGGGAGACCTCGTCAATGTATATAAATACTTAATGGAGAGAGTAAAGAAGATGGAGCCAGGCTCTTTTCAGTGCTGCCTGGTGACAGGGCAGGAAGCAATGGGCATAGACTGGAATATAAGAAATTTTATTTCAGTGTAAAAAGCAGCTTTTTTTTTTTTTTTTTTACACTATGAGTGTGATCAAGCACTGGAACAGGTTACTCAGAGAGATTGTAGCATTTCCATCCTTGGAGATATCAAAACCTGACTGGACACAGCCTTGAGTAACCCGCTGTAGCTGACCCTGCTCTGAGCAGGGCATTTGGACCAGACCAGAGGTCCCTCCAACCTCAGCTGTTCTGTGATGCTGTAATCCTGCTAGCTGTTTGAACAAGTAATTGTTGACCTTGTGATAGCCAATACAAAAGCAATAGTTGTGTCCCCCTTCAAACTAACAGTCCTAATTTGTTTATGCTTCCAACTATTATATTAAGCCACAGTACAAATGTGACTCCCTGAGAAAAGGTAACTGAAGCTTTTGTTGAAGAATACGTGCTTGTTGGCTCTATGCCGCCGCCTTCCGTGCTTGGAGAAAATAAGGGGGCTACTGGTTTATTTATCTGGACTTAATATCTTCCTGTATTTTGTTGACCTTAACTCTCCACTTTCTAATGAAGCTCGAAGACACTCATGAGCTACATTTATTAATGCTTTCTTTTGTTGTGGAATGATTTACTTCTGTTTAAGCCCTTATCTCTTGCCCTTTGGAGTTCACATGTATTCCTAAGGAGGAACAATGAATGGATGAATATTTCCTGCTCTAGGTGTGTGCAAGCATTTCTCCAAAAAATTAAGTTTGGGCGTGGGAGTAAAGTGAAGCTGTTAAGCTAGAATACCCTCTTTTGGCTAGCAAAGATACTCTTTATGGGTTTTAACAACTTTAAAGAGTTCAGGCAACATCCTAAATTCACTGAGTAGCTATTTGCTTTCTGCCTCATCAGCCCATGAACTGGTGATGAAATTCCCCAACTTCTCATTGCTCAAAGTTATTGCTTGAGATCTTGTTTCATATTTACTCTTGATTCATGAGATTTACTCTTTTCTTGCCTAATTGTTCAATCCTATTAATATTAAAAAATGATTCCTATTATTATTTGGCTTCATTCCTGATCGAGACTGGACTCTTGGCGTTGCTATTCCAAACTGTAGTCTTCCTTACGGCATGAAAGTAAGGAATGTCTTCTCAATTTGATGGACTGTTGTTGATAAAACATGGCTTAAATCTAGTCATGCCACAGATATGCTTTTTAACCTGGTACCTTTTTTAATATTATGAGTGTGATTTCAGTGCTGCATGTTTCATACAGTCCAGAAATCTCAGGAGAATTCAGGGACCAGACTAAATTATTTGCCTGCCTAAGAATTTGTTTGGAAAACTTGCCATTAGTGAAAAGTGTTCCTGTATGAGGAATATGAAGAAGAGACTCTTCTGTGGGAGTGTGGAAAATGGTGAGACAACATGTAGGGCCCCCTTCATATTATTTGGAGTTGCCCTCTGTTTTAATCCATAATATTGGAAGATGATCATGGATGTTCCCACAGTTATCAATTTATAATCTCCCATGTTAAATCATGATTATTATGTGCCTTCCTCTGCCTTCATTCTGTTCTGTATGAGTCACTGTGAGTGAGAATTTAGCCCTTAATAAAAATCAGTGGAAGAACATGACATGTAGGATTTGAATGGGAGGTGTTCTTGTGTGATATGACAGTGGAGGTCAGTCTGTGCGTCACAGAATAATTTCCTTTGGAAGAAAACTCTGGAGGTCATCTGGCCCAGCGCCTCACACTCCCGGGTATGCTTTTCAAAGTTCTAGCTTTCACTTAAGGAGGGGGTCATTGGCTTGGAGCTGAGAGGCTCAGACCCACTGCTGGCTTTAGCAAGTGAGTGAACCCACTGAGTTGGTGGGGTACATACAGTAAGTTCTTTTGGGCTTGGAACTGGCTCACCTGTAGCTGTTTATGAAAGCAAGACTGTTCTAACAGGAACAAGGATGAAGCTCATTTCACACTGGCATCTCCAAAGCTTTCAGGAGGTGGTGACTTCATGACTGTGGCTGATAAACAAACTTGGCTTTTATGAAAATAGACTGATGGTCTGGTAGGAATTCCAGCCAGTCCGAATGGGTCTGCTCCTGCCAAGCAGCACAGCCACTGCTGCCTGGGGAGGGTGTGCCCCTTCTGCTCCCTCCCAGCCTTCACATTTCCCTGCTTCTCCTCCATCAGATGGTAAATACTTCTCTGCACATAGCATTAAGGTGGGTAAATCAGTTGTGCAAATACTGCCAAGTAAGTAAATACAGTAGAAAATGGAGCATTCACTTCCTTTTGTTTAGTTATCAATACAGATTTAAAGGCAAGTCACCCTAAGTAATTGTGTTTAGGTCATTAAACATGGTTTAATAATGACAATAATAGGGTGTGTCCTGAGACAGGAGGCAAAACAGTGCACCTACACTTGCCTAAGAGCAGGTTATTTCTGATAACAAACCTATCTCACTGGGATTAGTTCAGAGGAGGGCAGTTTGATGAACACCCTCTTTTGGACATATCCATATTGTCCTGCTGCTTATAATTTAAGACCCTTAAAATATAAAGGTCTTTTCAGCACTATCTCTGTTTACCAAGTTAAACACTGAATAAAATCTCTCTTGACTTAATGACTGGGGATTATGTGCAACATATGACTGGAAAAAGGAAGATTCCCTACACCATGGGGTATAAAGTTCCTAACCATAGTACACGGGGTCGATTTTCCAGTCTAAGCCAGCAGGGAATATTCTTCATTTTGCATGCCAGATCAAGATTATTTTTGGATGGAAAAAATTGTGCAGAGTTATAGTGGTAAGCAAGCAAATCTTTCAAGGCTAATTAAAATAAAAGTATGGCTGCGTTCTAAACTTCTCAGGGATTTTTAATCTTCGAAACCAGTCTCCGCAGAGATGGATTAGTGAGGAGAGAACAGATGAAGCAATCAAAGGTGGCAGATAAATGCAATTTATCATGTTTCCACAATTTGTCGCCTAATTATCCCCCTCATTGTCCGTGTGTGCGTCTATACGTGTATGTTTATATAATGTGTATGAGTATTAAATGTGTTTATGGAATGATACCGCTCCTGGGTTTTCCACTGCATGTTCTATAAACTGCTGGGAGTGAGTGACATGCCTCTTTTTTTTAAACACATAAGAGTAGTATGTGAACTCCACCAGCCATAGCTGACATGTGCAGAGTGCATTGCTGACATGCCAGCCATTTTATAGAAGGCACGACCTAAATGGAGTTGAGATACAATCCAAATCTCTTAAATTCATATAATGAAATCTCATAAACCTGATAAAATACGTGATTCTCTTAAATCACGAAGCACTTTTAAAATGTAGCCCATCGTTTCTAGAGTGTGAATTTCTGCGTGATGACAATCCTTTCCTGTCAACTGGTTTTGTGATTGAACAGGTTAAGACCATAATCCACCTCCTCAACTGTGTGACTTTCCTGGTTGAGATGGTTCTTTATAAGCCAGGATACAAAGTTTAGCTCTTAACTGGGCCCAGTCCTAATCCTTTAGTCATACAATGACTTTTCCATTTCTCAAGTCCAATAATACGACTATGACCTCACTTCTACATAGCACTTGAACAGCTTGTTTTTCCATGTTGAACTGTGGTTTACATGTTCCAAGAGGATCTTTTATAAATTAGTGAATCTTTGCAGGCAGATAACCTAGTAAGACTCTGTGGGTTTTTTGGGTTAAAAAGCAGTGTATGAGTTAAGGGTTTTTTTCTTCCTTCTCCATTATCCCATTCTTGTTGGTTCTATACAGGTCTCATATATCTTGAGGAGTGCTGTCATTTCTATCCAAGGCCTATTTAAAACTTCATTTTTTTGAAAAGTAGAGGCAAAGTCATTTCCACATGGAAACAATCTGGTGTGACTTGCTTTTAATCCATTAGAGTCCCTCATGATGTAGTCAGATAAGACTGGAAGAGTGCATCTCGTGGCACCTCTTAAGAATGGCTCAGTGAGGATGTGGCTCGTGGTTCCACGTTGGAGGGCTGTCCACCCCAGCTGTAGTGGGCTGCAGCATACAGCCCTAAGAGAGGAGGTGCATTGCTCTTTGAAATGAACGTAAGAGCTGTGCCTTGCCTGGAAAGGGTGAGGTGCATTTATGAAAAAGTTATACTAAATGAAATTAATGAGCCTAGTATTCAGGTATCCAGTGAAGGACAATAAGGGGTATTTAGTTGACTTCAGATTTGTCTTTCCCTTTGCAAAGTCTAGGTTTTTATTTATTCCTTTACTGTCTTGAATTTTAATCTCTAGAAAAATTCTTCTAAAGAGAGTGAGGGATGAGAGAGTGTTAGTGGCATCTCAGCCTCTTCATCCTGCTCCCAATCTGCAGTCACCCTCTGCCTGACAAACACTTCACTCAGCTCCTCAGGTCCAGGCTCCAGTGTCAGTCTCTCACCTCTTAGGAAAACAAAGTTGGCAGGGAGATAATGTTGGATTTAACATGATCTACAGGATTGGGGTCAAGGGTGATCACGAGGGCCTTCAATCAGTAGACGTTCGTTTGAGCATGTCATCACCGCCGGTGGTTTTCAGATCAGGCTTGTGCTTACAACAAGCTGAAGGGACAGGTGAGAAACCTGCTTTTCACATCAGGCAGGAAAAAGCTGCTATGTTCTCCTGGCCAGGGAAGGATAAATATGGCTTGAAAACAGAGGTAAATTGGTTGCTGGCCTTTGCCCACTGAGAGAAGGAGAGCGGACATCGTGCTTCCCTTCATCCAGTGAACACGATGCTGTTTGTGCAAGTGGCTAGCGTGACCCCTGTGATTCTTTTTGAAGATTTATTTCCAGCTTAGAAAGAGATGAGGAAAACCAGCAGCAGGACAGTGAGTGGCAGTGCTGCCAGACCAGACAGTGCAGCGTGAGGCTGGTGCAGCCCTGAGGTGGGATGTTGGTGCCAGTATCTGCGACCAGCACGTGGAGACCCATGATGCACATGGCTGTGCTCAGACAGCAGTGTGTCCCCAAGTACTATGAAAAACCCAGGACTACCCTGAAGACAGCCAGATGTGAAATGATAGCAGTAAAACATTTCTCCCTTGTCCTACTCTTTTTATCTGAGAAAGCATAGGGTTTACAGGGACTTGTTGCTGCCCAGAGCAGGGAATGGGAGCCCTGAATGTGAAGAAGGAAGATGAGTTTAAGAGGAGTTTGAGTTTAAGCTCTTCCTCCTCCTTTCCCACTATAAAGCATCATGAGGGTGATGTCTTCCCCACTGTCTGTCCTGGAGGAGCTGGTGGGGTGGACTCCAGCACAGCCCTGCCATCAGTGCTGCTGGCTGCCCATGTGCTGCATGTGTGGCTTGGTGCTCTGCTACTTCCACTCCTTTAATTCTTTCATATTTTCTTCTAAGCAGATATAAATATCCCTGATGAGAGAAAACTAATCCCCTTTCCCAGAGCTGTTTCATGCAAACTAAGTGGGCTTCAGAGCTTTTTAAGTCTTGTGGTTTGGGTTGGGGGGAGGAGGAGATTGACAGATTTAGGTGACCATGGCAGGAGCTGGAAATGCAGTAGGCATCTGGTCCCCAGAGCAGAGTGGCTGAGCAGCACCCTGTTGCTGGCATGAGTTGGACATGCTTGAGTAAGTGTGGTACAACACGTCTGCTGTTGGCTCTGCTCTGGAAAGTAACGGCAGTCTTCAGCAGGTAAAATCCTCAGTAATCTAATTCTTCTCTTTGTAATGACTGGAGACCTGCCATTTCAGCTGAGCAAGAAATTTAGGTAATTGATCCCAGTGTATAAACCAAGGAAAGGGAGGAAGAGCAGAGGCCGAGAGTAAAGAAAACATCAACAGCCGATTTTGTGTTGTTTCTGATTTTTGTGTTGTAAGAGGGAAGCAGATTTCCATCTGGAAATGGAAATGTTGCGAGTTGGAAAGGATATCTGGAGTATTAAAACAGCAGACTGCGAATCAAGGAGGTCGTTGCCCTTTTTGACTCTAGTTGTGTCACTTAACCTTGTACTTGCAATAATGGAAGTGGTTGGTCCCTATGCTGCTGAGGTGCAAAAGCATCCTTCATTATCTGAAAATGGAAGCAGAAGACCCCATAGATTATTCTTAATCGTACAACCACCAAATTCTGCGTAACAATGTGTTGTGGGTCTACTCTGAGCTAGATTTGTTCAAGTGTTAAATCTACTACTAAAGAAATTAGTCAGCTGCAAGTAGGGCACTGTGTGAATTTAGTGAAGAAAACCTTTGGACTTGTAGGAGGAGGATTCTTTGGCTTTTTTTAGCTGGGCAGTAAAGGCAAGGGGAAAAATAATAAATCCTTGTTTTCTTTGTGTGTCACTATGAGAATCACTCCAGTGATTTTCCATGCCACATTAGTAGATCAGCAATGGCCAAAGTGCAGTCAGCCTTCCTCTGTCCCTAATGCTGCCATTACTCTGCACTGGAGGTGTTTGCATGTGGCCTCTGCCCAGCAGCGACCACACCGTGCAGCAGCCAAGTGCTCAGTGACCTCCTTCCGCTTGTTCCTGTTGATGCTTCACGTTAATGGGCAGAGAGGAAGACAGGAGTTTGGCCAAGCACAAAGCAAAAGAGAGAGGAGGGGAAAAAAACCCAAACCAACTGAAAAAAACCCAGCCTATGCTGTAGTTACGCCAAAAGCAGACTAAGAATGGGAGCCACAACCAGGGTGGTCAAGAAATGAGCTGGCGGGCGATGGGTCGGTTGCAAATCACGGCAATCTCCAAGCAGCTCAGCCAAGAAGAGCTTGTGTTTGTACTGGTTGTGTGGCTGCACATACCAGGAGTGTGGCTGTCCTTTTCTCTCGGGATAATGACTAGGTGGAGCAGCTCAAATATGTGAATGATATTCTTGGTGTTCTTAGCCAGGAAAAACAAAACCCTGGAGAAGCATGCTTGGTTGTAGAATTCTGTCTGTCTTTATTAGTGGTGGCAGAAATTTCTGACAGGTGTGCGAGATGCTCCAGGTAGATGACAGCATGGGGCTGGCACTTTGGAGATCTACAGATTGCACTGGGGAACCGAAGGTTTTTTATGAAATGAGTGGAAAATGCTGAGGACTCTTGGATGGGTGATGATGGAGAACCTTGGTGACCCTGTGCCCTGGATGATACAATGGGCAGGAAGGCAGCAGTAGCAAGTAAAGGTGTGAAACATTAGTATTTAGGTCTGGTGTGGCCTGATGGGATAATACTTAGTCGTGTGGTTTGCAACCCAGTTTTCATGAATTACATTTCTGAGCAGCACAATAGATAACCCCCCTTCTTCACTTACTGTCTGGAACATGATATATTTTTCACGGCTCCCACGTAAATGTTTTTTTTTGGTGGCAGATTGCATGTTGAAGCACTGGAAGATGAAAGCGCCAAATATTTGCTTTAGAAAAACACAGTGAAAGATTCTCTCATCCTCCTTACTCAAACTGCATCAGCCAGAATGCCATTAACAAAAATGACTCTCTGTAGTTAAACTTATTGGCACCCCCTGGGCATCATTAAGACGCCTTTTTTCCCCCCTGTCTTTTCCAGGAGAGGAGGCATGAAGGGAAGCTAATGTAACACTGTGGTGGCTTGTGCTTGAATCCCACTTAATATTGTGGGATAAGTCTCCTCTGCAGAGTGCAAGTGAAACAGAGAGGCAGTTCTTTCCCGAGGCCCAAGCTACTCATCAAATCAGGGGCTTCAGTAAGTGAAATGTGGCTTCAATAAGTAAAAAGCATCTCAGAATTAAGGAGCACCAGCTGTCTATATGACCTTGGACCAGAGCCCACCTCACTCCATGCCTCAGTTTGCCCATATAGGCAATATAAATAAATAATGCTGGTGAGATATCACACAGTTGCCAAAAATAAACTGGTTTTGGCCACACAGAGTGGTGACTAATTTTATTCCTACTATGAATCCACTCCAGGATCTCCAAGGGGAGTGGTTGGCCCTTCTGAAGCCTCTGGGTGGATGTGCTTTAGGAAATAAGAAGTTGGTCTGTTGATGACATCCTGCATCTGAAAATACATCTTACCAGTAACTTGATATTGACAGTAAATTAAGTTGCTTAAAAGTAGCACATCTCCCTCTTTGCTCCTGTTCCCTGCAGGGCTTCATCCTGCAAGCCACAAGCCATCTTGCTGCTGATACTTTGTTTAGATTGACAGCCTCCTATTTACTTAATACACTTTCTCCCTCCATTCTCTTCATTTTTATCTGCCTGGTTCAATTCAGACCTTGCTTCAAATACAGATAATAATACTTGATTCTGGAAAACCAGTGTCTGAATTCCACACAGCAAAAGGTGGATGCTTTGGCCTTTCAAGGGTGCAAGCGGGAGCTGTGGAAGGATCTCCTGCTCCTCCCTGCATGGTCCACCCTTGCGTGCCTGGGCTTCTAGGCCAGTGATGGTGAGTCATGTGCAGATATCCACACCCACATCTGAAACCATGAAGAGGTCTGGCATGTTTGATAAAATAACACATAGATTTTAACTGCTATTTTCTAGGTCTTGTAAAATTTGAAACTTTATACAGAGCCCTTTACAAAGTGAAGAGTGGGTATGAGCATGTGTTTGTCTTCTAGTAGAAGTGTACGAGTATGTACACAAACGTGTAGCTCATGTGCTCTCAAAAGAGGGGGGGGAAAACAGCCTACAGATGGTTTTGTATCTGATCCGTTTACATGCTTGATGATATAAGTGTTTTCTGCTTACTCTTACAGATAAGCACTTCTTCATCTCAGCTGACTAGAATGTTAGTGGCTGTGCACAAGACCACAGCAGTTACCTGAAAAAGTATTAATTTGGTTTTGAGGCTTATGTACTGTCGTTATATATAATAAGGGGAATTTAATTTCTGGAGATGGGAAAACTACTCAAAGCAGTTGCTTGGAGTGAATTTTACTTGCTCTCATAAGGTCATAAGTTTGTCTAGATACTTATCACAAATTAAAAACTGTCACTGGAGCAGTTATTATTGACCATTTTTAATAATTAGAAATTGTTTGGCTTTACTTGGTGATGGAGAGATGGATTCTGAGTGCATTTTCCAGCATTTGGTGGATCAGTGGGACTCTTACGTGTGGAGCAGTCCTCTTACGGGAACTTGTTTTTCTGCCCCAGCACTAAAATAGGCCCAGCTTTAGTGAGAGTTGTGGAGTAATGGACAGTGGTGTCCTGGCACTCATAGTATTTAAGTCTATGATAGGTTTGGGAATGAAACTTAGGTTTGAGTGCAGGATTGGTGCAAAGTTTTGCTTGGCAAAAGCCTTTCCCTTTCCCTTTCCCCTCATGTAATGCTTTTGTTGCTGAGTATCTTAAATAAATCTGTAGAAGAGGTTGTAAGTGTTAAAGTAGAATCATGTCCTGAAGCCAGGGTAGCAGCAGAGTTAGGGCATGGAAACACAGCTCTCTATTCTGTAGAGCTACTGGAACATATTTTGCTGTGCATAATTCTTTTTATTTACTTAATTTTAAGTCCTTGAGTTAATGGCCACTTAGCCAGCCAGTAGCTTACGGCTCATTAGTTTAAATAAGTTTAATCTCCATGTTTGATAGGTGTTTGTGGATAACTAGAAGAAATTGTATATAAAAAGTCTTGCTTAATGTTAAGTTTTACTCTGAATGGTTAAACTGTCTGCTGGATTAACTTCAGCAGTGTGGGTATTTTGCTCCCATGCAGACTGGTAGGTGAGTAGACAGAATTTCCTCATCACTTCTATCTGCAATTTCATCATCTGTGGAAAGGACTTTGCTTAGTGATCTGGTTTTGACTTTGCTGGGCTGGTTTATCACTTACTGATGTTTTTTAAGGTGGACTTTGATAGGGTTTTTTTAAATTTATGTTACATTCTGGTGGGTAAATTTGCTCCTGAGTCTGTGATTGAAAGGGTGCCCCTTTGATGGGAGCTGCAAGGTCCTGTGAGACTGCCATGATCTAGTCCCAAAACAAGAAAGCAGCATCACAGTGTGAGAACCTCTTCCTCTGTACCAGAAGCTATGGCCACAAATGGAAGGAGAAACCAGAAAGGGAGAGAGGAACCATACCTGCTGGACTATGTTGCCATATCTGTGTAGGAGAAGGACGCTGTGGCAGTGATGGCAGCCAGTTCATCCAGGCCAGCACTCAAGATAGCTGTCAGGTAGGGCAAAAGACCACTCAGTGGGGTGTCAGCTGTAAAAACTAATCCAGTCCTTCAGGCATCTGGGATGGGTAGATACTAAAATTGAATGACACCTTGTGATTCCTCATGATTTTGTTACCAGCTTCTGGTGACAATGCTGAGAGCCCAACTCTGTCTCTACCACTGTGAAATTTTAGACTGGGATCCTTGAGGTCTTCTTTGCAGCCTTCCTGGCAAATCTAATGATGCTTTAACATGTATTTACGCTCTTGGAAACAAGCTGTAGCAGTCTTGAGTTTTGGGGTTTTTTTAAGACTTACTATATTTCTGCTTTAGCTTTGATTGTTAGTTCTCTTGCACACGTCCATCTGGACTGAGTCAGGATATTGTCTGCGCAGCTCTTCTGGGATGCTGGGGCTGATATGATGGTATCTTGAAAGAAGAATTCCCTACTGATAGTGCCCAGTCAGCATGGAAGTGCCAAGGGAGCAAAAGTAAAAGGAACCAAGACCTAAGTGCGTCATGGCTTTGCCTGTGTGGCCACAAGAGAGATGCAAAGAGGGAAGAGAAACCACTATCAGCAGAGCCTGTACTGGAGGAATGTTTTCCACAAGTGCTGCCCCTGGGGAGCTCACTGTCAGGGCACCAGGGATAGCTGTGGCCATCATTCTCCTCCACACTGGGTGACGTATTTGCTTCTGGATTAGTTCCTCGTGTTGGGAAAACATTCATCTGTCCAAATAGGGCCTCAGGAAGGTGGTAAGTTGTTCACGTGGCTTAACCTCATTCATAGCAGTGAACAAATAATGTTGCATGAGGGAGGGAGGCAAAGAGCTGACTGAGCCCATTTTCTTCACTAAAAGACTGGTATTGCAGTCCTTGGGAAGCTACCGCGTTAGTTCTGCATAGAGCAAACACAATGACACTGTGGGTGGAAATTGTGTCTGGTTTGTGTTACAGCAGCTGCAGACTGGAGAAAAACCAAGGGAGAGGCATGCGGGGGCTGTCAGCATGGCTGTGCCCGTCCTCCTGCTCTGCAGAGGCCTCGTCCAGCATGCTGGGCAGATGTCACCTCAACTCACACAGGATAACCAGGCGCTGCCCCGGTCCCCCCATTCCAACAAATGGCCTCATATCTGAGATGCAGAGGTGGCAAATTAGTTGCAAAAAATGGCCATTTGGGGTCAGATGATGTTATTCCAGTATTTCTAAGCCACCACAGTTTGTTGTTCATCCTGGACAAATAACAAGGCCCCAAGGATTTGTTGGTTGAAGATGCGAGCTCCAGTCTGCTGACTGTAGTTGACATAGTTGCTCTTGCTGCAGATTTGTAGGACAGTCTTGTGGGGAGCACTTAAGCAATGTGGTTAAAAAGCTACTGGACTAACTTAAAAAAAAAGAAAGCCCCAACTGTTGGCAGTTCCCAGCCAGGAAGGATAGATAGTCTTACAATTTGCAGACACCGCAGGGAGTACAAGCCGTGAGTTTCAGGGCCTTGACCCACAAGCTGGCACTGGAGCTGTCAGCCCTGGTCCACTATCAGATCAGGAGAAGCTGTGGAGCACGAGAGGCACTAACTCCGCTCCATGGCCTTAAACAGTCAACTTGTCAGACTGCGGACTGTGGCAGTTGATATATGGACACTTGTTTTCTACTGCCATCTTGATGGGGGTATTAGCCCTAAGCAGAGGGGCAGAAGTGACCTCTCAAATCAACCCCGTGTGAATTGCTGGAGATCATGAGTTAGAGCTGCTATTCTCTGCTCTACATGGTGTATAATTCATTAATATTATTTGAGCCGCTTGGTAAAAAAACAGATGCTTTCAGGAAACCTAGCAGAATCCTTTTCTCTTTTTTTCCTCCATACTGGTGTGTGGATGCTATGCTTTAAGAGGTATCTACCACTCTCTGAATTCAGACTTTACTCCAGTACAGAAATGATTTTAACAAAAAGAAAAGGAAAAAGCCACACACGAAGCAGTCATGTCCATAACTCTGGATTTGCAAGATGTAGAGAGGGAAGAGAGTTCTTCCTTAACATTTCACAGTTGTAAAGTGGCAGAGAGGTAATCTTAAACCTGCACTTATATTACTCATTTAAAACTTTCAGTTCACCTTTAGGAAACAGTTACTTTTTTCAAGTAAATTCTACTGGTAACTGGGACAAAAAAAAAGCATAAAGGGTACAAGTGAGACCCCGCAGTTGTTTCTGGTTGGAGCGTTTTCCAATTTTTCACCTTTGACTGGGGGTGAGAAGAGGCTGCAGGGCCAGTGCCTCAGCCCAGGGCTGGGACAGCTGTGGAGTGGCTTTTCAGGATACTCTGCTTGCTGAAAGGGAGCACGTTGAACCTGGAAAACCTCTGTGATGCCTCCACACTCCTTGTGTGGGCAGTTAAGGTTGGAGCAACCACTCAGAGGGAGTGTGGATAGTGACAGGGAGAGAGAGGGAGCTGCTTCTGTGTCCTTTTAGGTATACTGATGCTCGTGTTTTCCAGAGTGAAGGATGTGAAGTAGGTTTGAAGCTCAGCAGTCATGGACTGAGGTGCATCTTCATCTCTTCAGTAACAGCTATAAAATAAATGAAGCAGCTTTCGGGAGCGATTTGTCTGGATCTTAGTGTGAGAGTATGGCACAGCCCCGTTCACACAGGGAGCGTGTCTGGCCAGGGGACAAAATACCCACGCCTCTACTCCAGTGAGGAGCTGTTTCCTCCTGTGTATGTTCCTGTGGTGTACATCATCCCCATGCAGTTACGTTTGCTCATCGCTCGCTTTGCAGCCCACCAGTAGTGTCTCATCTCTCACAGAGTGATTTTCCTGGTAACATCTGAAGAGACGCTTTCTAATTTGGTATCTATTTTGACCATCCTAACAGGAGTCTGAAAATCAACATTGTCAGGTTTACTAATTGGGAGGGCTAAGTTAGGGTGCTTGAGGGTGGTTGCAGTTACATCTTTGCTAGCTACCTTTATAACCATTACAGAAGACTGCATGCTTAGTAAAGGGAGTTCCTGTTATTAGCAGTAGTGATAATAAGTTTGACAGCCAGGACTCCCTCTGCTTTTTGTGAAAAATTATATCTAAAAAGCCCAATCAAGAGGAAGGTGGTTGGTCTTAAACTCTCCTCTGCAGTATTTGAAATCTGTCAGGTCTGTAAATCTGAAAATAGGGGCAGAGAATAAGCAGAAGTGAGAATAAGTTGGGTTCCACTGCAGGAACTGCAGAGCTTAAACTGAGCAGTAGAGATAGTGAACAAAAATATTGTTTCTGATATGAGGTGTGATAGTAATACAGACCAGGTCTGCTATAGAGAGTTTTGCCAGCACAACTACATTGGTCAAGGATACAATGAAGCATGGGGTTTATTTATGTACATTTCTTTTTTTACACCACTGTAGCTATTCAGGCAAAATCCCCTGTGATTCTGTAGATGCAATTATGCCAGTAAAACTGTGCTTTTGATGATATGGTTGATTTTGCTCACTGGAGGGCAAAATGTTGTGAAGCCATGCTGGCAAAAGCTTCCTTTCACCAATTTAAATTGTGTGTGCTCCAAGGGTTATAGTTTGACATGCTTTTCTTTTAGTGCCCATGCCAGCTTCAGCACACTGTCTTTGGGATACAGCTTTGGACTTTGGCTGACACAGCATCAGATTGAAGGTAGCTGAAGGGAATGGCCTCACTGTGTCTCTGCTGCATTTCTCCTCACCCCAGTGATGGTGTTCCTGACTCCTGTCAGCTAACTCAGAAAGCTCTGGTGGCAGATAATTTGTCTTACTTATTTTTTTTTTGTGTGTGTGTGGATGTAGCCTCCCATACTGGTTCTCTGTGGGATCAGATGGGTTGTGGTGGAAAGCATAGAAACTTGCAAACCTGGGATGCATCCCATGGCTGGGACCCACTTAAGTGGATTATAAACCATGCACTCATCTGTACTGGTGCAATTCAGAGACCAAATAAGAGAAGGGTTCTGGGTTAAAAATAACTTGCCCTCAAATAGACAGATTAATGGTCCTGTCTGGGGTCAGTCCCACCGTCTGGTTCACCATGCACATTGGCCACCAGCTGTGCTACCAAGATGCAGGCGAGGGCAGGGTGCAGGGCTGAGCAGCCGGGATCGACTGACCTGGTGCGGCTGCCTGGAGAAATATGAGCCCGATGATGGTTTTAGAGTACTTAACTCACTGGCAGAGTGCTGCTGGAGCAGGTCTATACTGGGAATGTCTCACACCACAGTCTAGGAATGCTGGATTATCCTTAATAGTCTTCATAGCGCAGATGGAGCTTGTGCTGTCGAAGCTGCATTTTTGTGGTTTCACACAGCCCATCTCAGAGTGAGGCAGCGCACAAAAGCGTGTCTTTGCAGGTGGAAGGATTTCTACCAGATCAGCTGTAGGAAGAGTCATTTGTGGGTATTTTCTTAGTGGATATTTGAGCCTTGTGTGGGGCCCTGTAGCATGGGAGTCTGTTACGTAAATAGACACAAGACTCTGCATTGAGAACCATTTTGCAGGGTAAAGGCCTAAGACTGATTGAAATCAACAGCTTCCTCTTAAATCCAAGTCCTTAAAATAAAATAAACTTCTTTTACTCATACCAACAAAGCAGAAGGGAAAGCCCAAAACCTAATTAGTGCAACATCAAGAAATGAGCAGCAAGTCTTGGGTTGGGAGCAACTCTGCTGTCTAGTACAAGCTTTAAATGTTTCAATTTTGTGATTCATCTTTTTTTTCCAGGGGTTCTAATTGTTTTCAAATTCAGTCTGTTAGTGAAGGTTGGAGAAAGTGAAGCTCTTCTTTCTTTTGGTAGCCTCCAGTATTTGAATACCTACTTCTGTGAAATGCAAAGAGGAATCCTTTTACTTCATGTTCTGCCTGATATTGTCTTAAAAGAAACGGACAAAATGCTGCCCTCAGGGAAACTGGGTTGCAAAGCTTCACATTCTTTGTTGAGGCCAGGTTTCACCCAAAGTATTCCCACTTCCCATATTTGCAAACCAAAAAATGTGGTTTAACCAAAAGTGGAGCTGTCAGGCAAGTGCTGAGCTGCAGTGTAGATCTTCCAGTGCCTCTAACTTGTACTCTTGAAAGCATTGCTGCCCTCCACCCCATCGATCTGCTGGAGGGCTGCCATACCACTCCATAGAGAAAGGGGCTAAATCCCTCTTTCTGAGCTGTTATAGGTGAGGAAGGTATGGCAGTTCAGCAAGTTATATGTCAGTAGATTATGCCTGAGATTCACTCAACATCTGGTGGAGATTCAGGGCAGGCAGCAGAGTGTGGTATAGTCCTAAGCTGTGGTTGTTTCCTCCATCAGAGGCCATGGGCCATGAGCGTCATTTGTACAGGGAGTCTCAACAGGATGACTCACATTTTGCAAGAGCAAGCGCTTGAGTAACTAGCACAGGGGAGGCTGGAAGTTAGCAGAGAGACGGATTCTCCTTGCTTTAAAGGGCAGTTGATGATTCAGCACACAGATGTAAGCACGGCATTCATTCGTGCAGATCTCTGCAGCTGGGCATAATAGGACATGTTGGTATACTCTTTCTCGGTGAATAGAATTAATCCTCTGACACAATAGACTAGAATGTCTCTTGAGCCCTACAGAAGCTATCACGTTAAAACAGGTTTATTCACTTTAAACAAAATATTACATGAAAACTTATTTAGAGAGTTCATTAAAACCAGGTTTCTTTGTCCTTGTAAGACATTGTGTGTGTGATTCTAAACCTTTCTGAAAAATAGCTCTTTTGTTTATGTAGGAGACACATTTCCTTCCCTGCTAATGTATTTTCTTTAAAAATATTGACAAAATGCTGTGGAGGCACGAAATTCCTCGATACATGTATTAATCTTGGCATGAAGTCCCATAAACAGTTCTAGTTTACGTACACCAGTTCACGTCTTGCAGAAAATGTGAGTATGAGGTGAAGGATATGGCAAGAGCATTTTAACCTGCTAGGATTGTTGCCTTTGTTCACTTTACAGCCTTTGGGACAAACTTGTGGCTGAAAATTTGGTTGTTGAGTTTGGAGATGTGCCACAGAGATGCTTTGGCAAGTGTCTTAATGCCAAGAAGCATCACGATGAGTCTTGGAAAAAGTTACCTGACCAGATGAAAATAACTTTTTGATGGTGATATCTTCAACATTGTTTCAGTCACAGATAAAATGTCCTCCTAAGCTCAGAAAGAAATACAAATTTAGAGAAAAAACAACCGGGTGGCAATCTATTGGACTACTGCTACAGGCCAAAGCTGAGCTGGGTCTCGGAGTACCTACCTGGTCTTTGAATGATCTATGCTGCACTGAACACACTGATCACAGAGTAGTTCTTAGTGGGATTCCCTGATGTTTCAGTGTACAAAGTGGAGTGACCTTGGGTGAACACCCTGTGCAATGTGTAGTGTGTAATTTAGGAGGTCAGAGAGTATTATCTTCCTAACACAGGAGAGCTGTGGGCACCGCACCACTTTCTTAGTTGATCACCTTGCATGCTTCTTGCAAGGTCAGCTTCAACCTATGCCTAATTCCTCTGCAGAAAAAACAGATGTCAGGATTAATTCATTTATATCTCTACATCACAGTGCAATGTATTTTCTTACTACTGTAATTTGGGTTCTGTAATATATTCACTTGCTTTTCCCCTGTAGCTATTATTCAAGTATGAATATCATTAATCTCCATCCCCTCAGAACAATTGGACTTTTGAGGGAGGGAGGAAATAGGAAGAAAGAGGATATTAGGTGATTCTGGGATAGTGACTGCGTTTTTGACCCTATTTAAGTATTACACATTAGTTAAGGCTCAAAGCATTATCCTATCTACAGAAATAACTGCATTCAGTCTGGCCATGGCTGGGGCTCATTATACCTTGTTTATTTCCAAGATAGAGAGCAAGAGGAAGATTATATTTTAAACAGAGCATTCCTATTATTTGTTTGAGGTCGGACACATAATTACTTTAACTGACTGGCTCTTGGGATGTAGGCTCCAGATGTGGGTTCAAGATCGTGCCCCAGTGCTGGCCAATTGAGGCAAATTCCCATAGTCGTTCTCATACCTTGCCTGCCAGAATTGTTGTTTAGGTAAGTTTCTTTAGGATGGGAAGACATTGGGAATGTGGTATAAGGAGGAAGAAGGGACCTTTGGCACTGTCACCCTCTCAATGTAAAATTGCCACTTAGATCCTTTGCTGTTGGACAACTTCTAGCTCTAGACTTCCACGCTTCCCATGTGTAGATACAACATCAGCAGAAACGTCAAGAACTGTGTCATTATTGACAGATGGTCCATCCAGCTCAGCACAGAGGAGCAATGCAAGAGACACTGGTGCTGTGCTGCCTCAGTTTGCTATGGAAAAAAGAATTGTATTCCAGGTTCTGCTGGTTTTCCTACCGCTTGACAACCCCATCTCACCGCAGAGAGCGTGGGTTCCTCTGGAAAGCCCCAAACACATTAATTTCAATTTGTTTAAAACATTTTTTAAATAGTAATTTAATATTCCTGGAAACAGATGGTGCACAGCTATATTTCACCCCAGAGCAAAAGTTAGAGGCCAGGTTGTAAACACATGAAAAAGAAGGCAGGAATAACTTTAAGCAATATTAGAAAAGAGCCACTGAAGTTTGCTGTTACATGCAGGTATGTAACCGCAATTGACTGCCCATGCACTTCATAGACATCCAACGCAGCACACGTGTGTTTCTCCTCTGGAAAACTGTTATAATAAAAAGATCCTTCCCAATCTTTATTTTGCTTTTCAGGTTACTTTTCAAGGTCCCAGCTCACTGGTTTATTTTGGCTTGTATATATTTATGCTCATTGTATTCTGCATAAAATTTTCAAAGGGCATGTTAAAGCATCCAGGTTTTCCTGGTTTCAAGTTGAATTTGAGACGAGAATAAGTGGTAGAATTTGGATCAAGTTCACATTCAGAGCATTGTCTGGAGATCTTCAAAGCCATGTTTAGTTTGGCCCACATCTAGATAGCAGTCTGTAATAACACTTGTTTTCAGCTTGTAACCGTCATTTGGCTTGGACTCCTTAGGCTGTGAAGCAGCTCATTCAGAATTTGAGTCAGGTTGGCTGAAAAGCTTTTACCTAATTATTTTTTTTTTTAATTAACAAGACACTTTCTAATTTCCTTCTTTTTCTGTTCATTGTTTTACTTGGAGTTGTGGTTGTTTCATTTTTTTTAAACCTGCAGTGCATGTACTCGTACAGAGTCAGAGTGCTGTAGAGGGAAGATTTGGCAGTACTTACTGGTAATGATAAAATTATAATGGTTTGAGGTTTTGGGGTGTGAGGGTGGGTTCCAGAAGCCCTTCCTTTATCTTCTGATCTAGTCTGCTCCAGCACAGTCCAGACTCACCATCCTGAGGCTTCTCCTGCAGGCTGTGTTGGGTTGTTCAGCATAGTCCTTGTCCATCCAACAGTGACCAACGCAGGGTGTTATGGCAACACCTGGAAAGCTTTGAGTGCATGTACAAGGTTATTATTTCCTTGCATTTATCGGTTGTAATGACTTAGGTCAGACAATTTATACCGTTTGCTTATCAGCTGGTCCAAAATGCTCCAGCTGGTCAATGCTTGTCGTGTAACATCCTGAGTCCTCTCCACCTTGTCACTCATTTCAGCTTAATTCTACTTCTCAAGTAGCCTTTAAGGAGATCACTGCACGTGACTCTAAACCGAGGTCTGCTTCCCATTTGCTAACTGATAAAGAGTTTTTCAGCTCATAAATTCATGCCACATAATCATCTTAACTTATAACCATAAATACATACTCTTGAGACAATGTATTCTTCGCATAGTGATTAATGGCTGTGTTCTCTGTATGTAGTCCCTACTTCTGTGCAGTGATTAGAAAATATATGATTGACATTAACATGGAGTTTTCTGTTGTTTGCTGATGGGGATATGTTTTAAAAATCCAAAACACAAACCACCACCAAGCCCCTAAATTCATGTACTAAACTTCTTTAGTGAATTACTGTATTGTATAATCCTGTGCATCCTCCATAAATTCTTCTTGGGTGTTTTTAATATTTTTTTACTGTATTCCTTCAACTTCCAATCCTACATCTAGGAGCTGTCATGTCTGTTTAAAGTCAACTCATTGGGAAGTTCTCTCAATAACACTCCTTTAATAGTCTGTCACCAGCAAAACCCATTTTACCCAACACTTAGCAGTCAAGCAGGGAAGCACCAATAGCTTACATACTTTGAATGAATGCCTTGCATCCTATTTTCTTACAAGAAAAACAAGCTTAACTTTGCAAAACATCAACATCTGAATTGGTCACCCAGATGTTTTCTATATGTTAATGCTTTGTGGATCTGGTTTGATTTGTGTGAGAAGCCAGGATGCAACACTTTGCCTCTAGAATCTGCAGGAAAATAGAATGGAGGAAAAAAATAGCAAGTTTGAAAAGTGAAACCATTTTACTCTTCCCCCCTTCTTCCCAATATCAGCTTTTTCAGCCAAGTATAATGCTTGTCTGGATCAGACTCTAAACCCCTCATTTAGCCATCATTTGTATTTCTGAAAACTATTATTTAACTATTATAAGGAAAGCTGGCAGGATTATAATTTGAGATAGAAATTCATGTTGGTCCCTTGGCTTTATAATGACATGTTTATCTGTACCTCTAATACTCTCATTGCCTGTCTCTGCACTTTTGGTTAATATGTGTGCCATGTAACAATTGTTTTGCATCAAAATTGCACTAAAACAACAGCATTGTGTCGTCTGTGTAATTTGTATTCTCTATACACACACAGACAGGCCCCCCCCCCAAGGTTTTGCTTAAATCTGTTTGTGTTCAGCATGAAACGTGCAGTAATGGTGGCGTACTCGGCACATATTACTATGTAGCTTCAGCACCGTTAGGTCCTTACTGACACCAGTCTGTAGGTTAAGAACACTTCAATTGGTCTAATTTGCAAACTGATCAGAAACACTGACCTGGTTAGTCTTTAACAATGAATGTGTCTAATGATAACTTGTAGACGCCCTTAGTGAAGGCAATGATGTGTATACAAGGAGTCATTTCCAGCTAGGCAGCGTTAGAAGGTCTCAGGCTGCCTTATCTGGGATATCGCCTTGTCCTGCGTTTCTCTGCAGCGTGGTGCTTTGTCGCTTCTAACGATACCTGTCCCTCAAGCCGCTGCATTGATTGAAATGAAGATAAATTGAATTGATGCAAACAGGAGTTAGATGACTCATTGATATAATTAGGCTGTCAGGATATCTTAAGTGTAACTTAACACATTTTACTAATGTTAATTATATGGTCTTTTATATGGGAAACTTCAGTTAATTTTGTTCTCCACAAAAGGAGAATACAGCCATTTATTAATTGTGAGATGGCTGTTGGCTTCATAGCAGCCGTTTTCTGGAGGAGAAGGAGGTATGTTTACTGAATTTCCTTTAAGCTGTCAAAAGCTTGATATTGATAACAACTTAAAAGAATCTAAACTGTTAATAGTTTACATTTATAATTCATCTAATGTGATAGTTTATAACATGAGAACCAAATACGGAGCGTAATAAAACAAGATAGTTATTGCAAATGGAAACGTGCTGAATAATGAAACAATACTAATTGCAGTTTAAACACTTTTGATATGAGCTGTTTCTGAGAGGATGTTCCAAGCATAGGAGATGAGATATTCTTCATAATAAGGATGCAAAACCCATTCAAAATATTTTTTCAGAAATACAGATAGGCAGTACATCTACACCTCTCATTTTTTTCCTTTTTTTTCTTTCCTCTTTTTTTCTCCCCACTCCCTCCCTGAAAATTCTGGGTTTTATCTTATGTCAGAATTGATCACAGGAGTCAGTTTAATTGGGAAATTCATTTAAAATAGTTTCTAATTGGCATCAGAGAGTTGAAAGTTCAGTACAAAGGTGAGATCTAAGCTTTCTAATTAGATTGAATGCAGTATGACTTAAAGAATAGTCTTGATAATTACAGAATTTAATGCAAAATTATATTTTAATGAAAAATGATCATTTTTTTTTGGTAACAATGAGAAGTCCTGCAATTTTCATTCAGTCTTTCATCTTGCTATTTAAAGAGGCTATAAATTGTTTTGTGCATCTGTGTGTAAATTTGATGTGAAAAACCTCACATAGTTTTATTAAAAGCTGTTACCATTTAAGCTTTTCTGGGTGAAGCTGATAGGTCTGCAATTTGGATGCAAAACCTTATTCCAGGCATTCTGAATTTTTCTTACTCAAGTATAATTTTCTCTTGCATAGAATTATATTATGAACTCAAGTTTTCCCCCCCTCCCCTCTCATTCGTCCCTCCCTTCCAAGTTGTTTGATGCAGCTGAAATTGAAGGCTGAAGTAGAAGGGGCCACTTAAGTAGTGAAGGGTTTTTCTTTGTAAATAATAGATCAAGAGCACCGTAGCTGTATCTAATGGAGCCGTATGCAGCCTCCGTTTCAAGGACAGCGCGGGGTTTAAAAAAACATAACCATAGTTCATCCCCATCGCTAACCTGTGGTCAGTTTGGCTGCTGCTGTTGGCCAGTCACATGTTTTAATTCATCAGGCATGTTTTTTTTATAAACCTCTGATAATATCAACACATGAATAGCTGGGGATGATCGCCGGGATTTCCGGACTGAAATGACAAAGGGAAATAAAATAGAAGGGGTGTTTTTATAAGACCTCTTTCTTCTTTTCAAGACCAGGGGTTTACCTGAACACCAATAAACTTTCCTTCTAAACAGCACAGATGAGGTACGCTTTCGCAGAAGCTAAAGTAGCTGCTCCCCAGATTTCTTTTCCTTCTTATATTTTAATCCGATAAAAATATTTCAAAGTCTGATCCTGCTTGTTTCTTTGAGTTCAACTTGAACTTATTTAAAAGAGGGGGGGGAAGAAGCTTATTCCTGGCATACAGCACAGTGTTGCAGCTTTTAGGAGAAATAATTTAGCCTTCTTTGAGATGCTGGAGAAAATCTATTACGCTTTTTTTTTCATTTTAGTAAAATTCCCTATCTCTGTTCTTCCAAGCAGATGCAATTCTAGCATCAAAATAAGTAGCAGTGTCATTGGCAAAAATAAGACCATTCTTGTAAGAAATACAAATTTTGGAAAAAGAGCAAAATTGTATTCCCTGCCTGTGGTCCAGCAGATTTGTTTGAATGCAGTCAGAGACTGAAGTCATTCCTCAGGCAAAACTCACGTTTGCAATTGATCACCAGGATTGGGCCCCGACAAGCAAGTCCCATTCTTAGAAATTTCAAATGCAAAACAACATTAAAAAACAATTAGCTGTTGCAGGACAAGTTCATTCTATTCTACACTCGTTTCTGTGCTTAACGTGGTGTGTAGCAGTGTCAGTTCCTTGAATGACACTGGTATATTTGCTTGTAAAATAATTCACCTTTCTTGTGCCACTCACTTCTTCCTTTATGAAATGTTGTAAAATCAAAAGAAGCACTTTCTCTGGTGTGTTTTGCAGGGTTTGCATTTAAAATGAAACACAGCTATTTGCTGAGAATTTGTACATAATTATCTTTGGAAGATTTATAGTTTGCCTATAAATTTTATTTATGTTTTTCTTATAATGATTGTTAAATACACACTGATTCATCGTGTGTTTCAATCTGCTTCACTTGTGTTTTAAACACAAGTAAATGCTTTCTGACTGATGATTTATTTGCTTAAGCAAAAAATCTTCTAAGCGCATGTTACAGCCATTTGCCATAAATGGTAGGAGATAAGACGTAAGGTGAGCTTTGTCTGCGTTCTGACCAGCATTGGCAAGGGTTGTGGCAAACATTAACATGCCCAAAATTAAGTTTTGGAAAGGGAAAAAAAACCCAAACAAAAAAGCAAAGCAGCTAGATTTACCATTAGTCATGAGTGTCTCCATAATTTCTCTTTTCTCATCTGCTGGAAAATAATGTTACAAGTTTTTAAAGCCCCAGCTGCCTCCCTTTCATGCCCAGCATCTCCCCAAGTGCGGCTGAGCTGAGCCACTCATTCTGTGTCGCGTTGATTTCTGTGCACAAGCAGGAAAACGCTGTGACAGAGGCAGAGGCACCTCACCAAACCTCCCTGGAGTTCTCCTCTTGTTTTTCCTTCCCTGCATCTTCTCTAGTTAGTTTCCACCTAGCAACAAAAATTACAGAAAGCCCTTCAATGTAACCTTTTTTGCCTTCCCCCTTTCACCTTCCAACTGCTTCTCAGAGAGATCACATGTGGAAGAGCCAAAATCCCGGAATGTGATGAGCCCATTGAATTAGCCCATTCCTACGATTTGTTTCCTTGCCAGTTCTCGGCTTTAGTTTTGTACCTTCTTAGCCCTTAGCCAGTGCCGGGGCAAAAACACCAAGGCGGCTTGACAGCTAATAGGTACCCCTGCCATCAATTGCCGAGACGTTTTGTCTTTTGTGACATTGAGGAAAAGACAAGGAAGGGAATGGAAGCAACTGAAAAATGTCAAAAGATCAAAAAAATCAATGGGCTGAAGGAATGTGATCTGTTTATCGGGGTGTAGCTGCTCTTTCTGTTTGCATTAAGTCCGAGTGAGTGTCTTTGGTCGCCACTAAACTTGCTTTTATTCACTCCCTAGGAGATGTAATACAAGCATGAAACGATGGCTCACAAAGCGGGCGCTGCAGCGAAGTAAATAAATAAATAACTAACTAAAGCAAGCTGGGGCTTCTTTAAAGACCACGAAAACGGGTTTATTGCCTTACTAGGGTTTTTTATTTTTTTGCCTCGTATTAAACACGCTTACCTCTCTTCAGAAACTTGTTGCTGAGTGCAGCAAATGGACCATGTTGTGTTGACATGGGTGTCTTGTTTCTGTGTTACCAGGAGGTTATTTTAATGTATTTATTTTTGAAAATGTCAATAAAATAAAAAGAGGGCGAGAGTTCAGTGAGCGGAAGTTCTGGCAGCTGATTGAATGCATGTGCTTGGCGCTTGACACTTCACGTCAAGTCTTTGGTTGGACTTTCCCTTTGCTTTCCCGGGCAGGGAGTTGGGTTTGTTTTCTCTGAAACATGAAAAGAGTTGGGCGAATGCAAATGCGAGGCAGCTCCAGCGCGGGCCTTCCCCCCCTCCCTCCCCACACCAGTAATGTAGTATTTGCTGGGGTTTTAAAGGCACTGGATATTGCATAGCTCATAAATTCTTCACAAGTGTGGATGGAAGGAGGGCAGACGTGTGTGTGCATGTGTCGGGAGAGAGAGCGCGCGCGCGCGCCCGTGTGTGTGTGTGTGTAAGTGCTGTGCCAGCCTATGAGAGCTGATGGAGCAGACAAGGCAACGCTACAATCTGTTGGACAAATTTTTTCTCACCCCTTGTAGTTGTTATGTGATAGGAAGTACGGCAAGGGCTGCATATTTTATAAACTTTCTATTAAAGTTGTGGCATGTTATCATAAAACTGAATTGCGATACTTTGTATTACACTCTGGGATTGAGAGATAGACATAGGATTAAAAAAACAATTTCTAGGCATTTCTAGATGATAAATTTAATTTTCTTTGCTATTTGGAGGTCTTCTTTGAAAATGCAATTGTAATGAACGCATTCAGAACTGGAGAATAGATTTACCCTTGGCTTCAAATAGTTGACGTTATCAGGCTCTGTCATTCGTTCCTTCCTATTTTCGGGCTGCTAATTGATGTTTTTGATGTCAGCAAGAAAATTGAAGAAAATGTCATGTGTGAACCAGTGCGGAAGTTAATAAGATTGACTTCGTTGACAGAATTTACAATGAGCGCAGAGACCGCATAATGGGACCGCTGCGAATTCGTGTGCTCTCTTTGGAGTCAAAATTGACACCTCATGCTAGGCCAGCGGTCGATAGAAAAGATGCAACATTTGGGAAGGTTCCTAATCTCAGGTTTTTTCCTCTTCCTTTTTTTTTTTTTTCTTTTTTTTCCCCCCCTCCTCTCTTCTTTTCCTCCCCCTCACCTCCCCTCCATTACCTTTTGGTCTATGGAGCTTATTTAGTTGCACAAGCAGCTGTTTATCCAGAGGGCTACAGCTTTGGACCAAGCCAGAGCCTCTAGTTGAATCTCTCAGCGCTCTACAACAATGCTCATTTTTTATGCTGTTTTGAGTCTGAAAGCAAAAGAGTCTTGAAAAGGTTAGATTAAGATGTGTCTTAAGGAAAGCTATACTAATATTGGACAGGGTCATTGCATATGCTTGGGCTATGTGCAATAAAGCTGAAACGTAAATCCCCTCCGTATAAAGGAAGGAAGCTGTGGGACACCTACCTGAGCTTTAAGCATAACAGAAGACTACAGCTAAGCATTACTCTTCCTCTGGACTCCAGTGTATGTGCATCTATGTGAACATGTACGCCTGCATGTGCAACCTCCAAAACTTCTGACTTTCACCGAGGTGGTTTCCCTCCTCACCCCCCCCCTCCCAGCTCCTTTTTTTTTTCATGGATAAAACGGGAATTCAAACTTTTTCAAAGTAGCAAAAGGCTTCACTGTAATAGTTTAATTTTCCAGTAATGTGACAAAGTTTATTGGATTTGTGTGTATAATTATGGAATGGATTAGCCGAGTTTGGTTCAGTGCATCTGATTATTTTCTGGCCTTTAGGGAAATGCGCTAAAACCCTAATATGTCCACTACCCCCAAGCGGTCTCTTTTTGAAGGCGCCGCACAAAATGTGGTCTCTACTAGCGTTCAGCCTCCAAGGATCTTCACTGAGAGACATTATTCTTGGAATATCCAATTAATTCCACGGGCAGTGATCAGTTAGCGCTTCTTCTTCCTTTCTCGCCATTTGAAATGCTAACACAATGAATATTTTCTCATTGGTCTGCGTCCCTCGGCTAAGCTGTTGCCGCGGGCTGAGAATTTCATCGACTGATGAGACCAGAGGCTGCGCCGATAAAAGGTTACAGTACGTGATTTGCATGCCAAGTGGGGTTTGGTTTCATGAACTTAAAAGTTCTTTAACTTTTATTTGACTTTTTTTTCCTTTTGTACATAGACGAGGGTTGTCGGAAATATTTGCCCCCATATTTTCTGGTTTGTTTCCCCCTAAAAAAAATCACTTGAAGTAGCAGTTAGTGCACATTCCAGTTTTGGTTTGGACCTTCTTAATCAAACAGGTATGAAACGTGAAATCTTTGCACAAATGAAACAAAACTAAATATCTGCTCCAATCAATGAAAGCTTAGGTTTAAAAAAGTGTTAAGAGATTGCCAAACAGATCTGGCCAAGTCCAGTGTTTCCATTTTCTCTTATAGCACAGTGTTTAGTGTGTGTATATTTTTAACTAGGCTTTAATTGGCAATTGCCGTACGTTCTGTGAGGTGTAATGGAGTGAAAGTCATACATTTGGCTTTTGTATGTATTAAAAGAGGGAAATCTCCGTGTCTTTTGAGTGATGGGAATCGGAGCCATGGGTTAAAACGACAGTAGCGCGTTCCTGAAGAGTGATTACGACAGAGTGTTTGTCACTGTTATTCAATGGTAAGTTGGTTGGTGGAAGTTCTTGAAGTATTAATTATGTTCCATCAAGCACGAGCAAGTATTCCAACAGCAAAATGAGGAAGCTGTTATCTTTTGTCTTCAATACAGCGTTTTGCACAATTGCCTGTGCAATTCAGTCTGAAACGTTGGCCACGCTAGCTAAGATGGGGTTCCAGGACTGAACGATGCCGTGATCCTTGGATAAATGAGCCGCGATCCTAAAAGTCAGAGAGAAAGTAAATTGAAACAAAGCAACTACTGCACATCAAATGCAGGCTTTTATGATCCGGTGAGGGTGAAAGAAGGTGGTGCTGAAATAAAACCACGCACAGAAGGTCTACGCTCTGTGTTGTTCTTGACTTGCAGAATGTCTTAGATGTACGTTGTAAGCCGTTGACAAACTTTGTTGGTTTAGAGATGTGACGGATGTATTTTCTGATCTGAGAAGTATTTGGGGGATAGAGATAATTTTTTTTTCATCCTCTTTTCCCTTTCCCTCCCCCCCCCAACAAAGAGAGCATCAGCCTTCTGCACGGCTCTAATCTTAGAGGCTGGATAATACGGTTGGAGATTTGACATATTCCTACTGAATAAAAATCAGGAGACCCTTACCAAAATTGTTAGCAAAAGGGACTGGCAGAACTAGGTACGGAGCGGGGTGGTTAGCTTTTTTTTTTCCTCTCCCCTTCCTTTTCCTAGCTGTCTAGGAGGAGTAAAGCAGGTGGCTCCCCGTGGCTGACTTTTCATGACAACATGCCATTAGAAATTGCGGTCCTGTTGATCAATCCACTCGACATGACAGCTTTGCCGCAAGGCCTGGCTCTTTGAGCACCAGCGCTCTGGCTTTTCCCTCTTTTTTTCCTGCACTAATTGGTGAAAGTTTTTACTGTGCTTGTGGCATAGGAAATTCTTTTGAACATTGTCACAATCAAGTGTTGACTTCTTTAGAATTGCAAGTAGGTTAAGTGAGTATCAACATTAAAAAAAGAAAATCCACAAAAGATATTACTATCGAAATTTTATTAAAGTAAAATTGGGAAAACACCCTGATGGAATCATCAAAAAATTTTTTTTGATGCAAAGGAGTCAATTAAAATAAGGGTCTTTTTCAACTTTGCATAGCCAAAGATGCTACCGTGTTAGTGTCTCAAAAAGCAAAAAGGAAGAGACAAATCCTGAGTTCTTATTTTCTTTTTTGCTTAGTCGGAAGCACAGCACCAAGCCATATCCTTCAGATTAAATATACACAAATGGCTGCTTCTTAGTACCTGGAAATTTAATAGCTAGTGGATTTTTCAGGTGATTTAAGATGCTTCAAACTGCTGTGTACCAAATAAGATACCTTAACAAATTCTGTTTCTTAAAAAAAAACCAAAACAGAAAAGAAAAAACAACCAAACGTAAGTGCAGTTTTCAGGAGGAGGAGGAGTAGAGCCGTGTGTTCAGACATAGCATGGGTAAGCTAATTGAGCATTTGTGCGATTCTTCCATCAGAAATGCAGCCGGGAAACTTCTGTAACAGGTTTTGTAAGAAACTCCCTCAGCTGAAAATAGGATTATTGATGTTTTTCAGATGAAAGTTTATTGAAACATAGAATACTTGTTGACAAATTCAGGTGAAGACTCAAAAATGTTTACAGAATATTATTATTAATGAGGAAACTAATCAATTTCTGTTACAGGAAAATATTCTCATCTCGTGCATTTGCTTAAAATGCACATTTTAATCATTGCAGATAGAATTTTTGGTTTTACTTTTGCAGATTGCTGCGTGTTCATCCCGGAACACGAAATCTCTTTCTTTTTACCATTCATAAATCTAGGAAAAACCTTATTGT